>NC_056703.1:30904468-30991968 GCF_018831695.1 Puntigrus tetrazona | reverse complement strand
GCATGGCATATCGTCATGAAAACATCATCCCATCTGTAAAGTATGGTGGAGAAAGCATCATGATTTGGGCCTGCTTTGCTGCATCAGGGCCTGGCCAGCTTGCAATCATTGAGGGGAAGATGAATTCCCAAGTATATCAGACAATTCTTCAGGATAATGTGAGAATGTCTGTACATCAGCTGAAACTGTGTAGAAAGTGGGTGATGCAACAGGACAACGACCCAAAACACCGGAGCAAGCCCACAACAGAATGGCTTCAGAAAAACTAAATCTGCCTTTTGGAGTGGCCAAGTCAGAGCCCAGACCTCAACCCAATAGAGATGCTATGGATTGACTTGAAGAGGGCCATACACATGAGACGTCCAAAGAATATGACAGAGCTAAAGCAGTTCTGCCAGGAAGAATGGCCTAAAATTCCTCCTTAGCGATGTGCAGGTCTGATCCACAGCTACAGGAAGTGCCTGGATGAGGTTATTGCTGCCAGGGGGGGGTCAACCAGTTATTAATTCTAACGTTTCACTTACTTTTTCCACTGCCATTTTGAATGTTGAATGATTGTGTTCAATAAAGACAAGACAGATCGGAATTTTTTTGTGTTATTACTTTTAGACACATTGTGTTTGTCAATACCAATGAATTAGATGAAGATCAGATAAAATTTTATGACAAATTTATTCAGAAAACCATGAAATTCCAAAAGGTTCACATACTTTTTCTTGCCACTGTATATATTATAAGTATTCTTTAGTATTCTATAAAAAGTTTTGTTGCATGTTTTTTTTTTCATAGAATTTAATGCAAATGTATTATTATGTTTATTTAAAAACCGTAATGAAATGAAAGCATGGCATAAAACGTGAGCAGTTGAACTGAAATGTAATGAAATGAAAATTTAACAATTCATTTTTTTTACTGTTCGAACGTGGAAAACATGTGTAACGTTCATTTATAAAAATAATATCAGTATTATTGGTGCTATTTCATCTGTTGTATCATATTTAGTATTACACAGTATATCTCTTTAGCACAGAACACGCAGGCTTCTTATTAAATTATAAAATGATTTTGAGAATTGTATAAAGCACTATATATCTCCTCAGGAGCTTTGAGCGTCTTTTAATATCCTGCTTTCATTAGCGGCTCATGAGTTATTAGTGTAATTAGTTTCTCTCTGAACGCATGCATGTAAATCAGTGATTCAGTAAGGCATGTCCAGATCCACGCCGTTCAGCGCTCACACTCATTTATTTACAAAAATCAGTTCTAATTGCTTTTGGAAAGAGTTTGGAAACGTGTGAGTTCATCACAAAGCGCGGCGTTTTAATTTCAAATCGTGTTTGCGGTTAATAAAACACGCCTCGGTGGGAAAGGTTTCTCCAACTCTGCAGAGAAATGACCAAAATAATATATTTGTGGCAGTAGCCAACTATATATTAAATCATTAGTATATTAAGTAAAGATATTTCCTAACGTAAGTAAATCAGGTAGTAATTAGTAAGAAATGCATTTACAACTTTAAAGGTGATTTTTTTTTTTATTAAAACTCATCAGGATTCTGTTTTAATGATCCACTTTAGTTGTAATTTATTAAAAAGCGTGTTTAATCGGTTGAATTCATAAACCTTCAACAATCTAATCGCTTATTAACATTTTTACAATAATAGTACCCTGTAAAATTATTATATTTTTTACAAAAATAATATATTTGTGGCAGTAGCCAACAATATAATAAATCATTAGTATATTAATTAAAGATATTTTGTACGTTTCCTAACGCAAGTAAATCAAGTAGTAATTCATTTGGACAACTTTAAAGGTGATTTTCTCAATATTTAGATTTTTTTTGCACGCTCATATATTTCTCATCTCAGCCAAATCTGATCCTAACCAAGCTGGCATCAAGATGATGTGATTTTATTTGTGGATGGCTTCGGTGCGGTACGTGAACTCTGTTTGATGACGGCAGGAGAGCAGGCGGGTGAGGAGAGCATCTCTCAGATCCTGAAGAAAGCTCACGACAGCAGGAAGACGGCGGAGATCGCCGCTAAAGATCTCCTGACTCGTCTGGACGGCAGCTGCGGAGCGGCGTTTGCGGTCAGCGTCCAGCCCTGGGAGAGCCTCTCGTCCAACAGCCACACCAGGTCAGATCTCACCTCACGTACCTAAAAATGAGCTTAAAAATGAGTTTCAAACTTACTGCAAGATTCTGGAAGATCAATGCTGCTCCTTATCTGTCCATGAAGCCTGTGAAGAAAGAAAAATCGTGCATCCAAAATTTTATTTTACAGCACTTCAGCGTGTTATTCTTAAATGCCTTACCTTTGCACTTTCTGCAAGTCTGACCTCTCGGCCTGTGCTTTTTGACTCGTTTCAACAGTAAAAAAAAACATGCTTAATAATTCTGCACACCTGAACGTAAGGAGATTTTCACTTTCAGCATTCATGGACAGTTACTAAATAATTAATTACTAAATTAATAGTAGTTATTAGGATCGATGTGGCTACAATTGAAAAAATGTGCATGGAAGGAATATCAAAATGCCTAATATTGTGTGTGTGTGTGTTATTTATAATAATAATATAATAATGCAATTGAATTGCATCATTTTTGCTGTTTAGTTGACTGTTTTGCAGCTTCAGGTTGTGTTTAAATGTGTTGTAGAAATAAAAGCAAACAAGCAATACAGTATACACACACACACACACACACACATATATATATATATATACACACACACAGTCACAACAGATGTTCACTGAAAAGATGTGCTAATAAATTAGTTCAGATATTTACTAAAAATGAGTGATTCAGGAAAGGCTGTGAGTGATTCTGCTGCTCTGTTTTTCATCTGTCTCTACGTGGTTCTGGTCCAGTGGTTGCCCATGACAACACACTCTCATCCACGCTGCTGCTGCTGCAAGTGTGTGTGTGTGTGTGTGTGTGTGTGTGTGTGTGTGTGTGTGGTTTCCCATGAGCTTTCATTGAGATTCACTGCTGCACAAACATCCATCCAATCACCTGCAGCTGTCAGTCACACACACACACACACACACACACACACGTGCGTGCGCATAATAATTTATCCTCATTCATGTTGTTCCTAACCTGCGTGGCTGATAACTTCAGCTTGATCTGTGAGGAGGATCGTAAGACGCTTGCATGCTGAAGGTTTCTCATATACTGTAATGCGCTAAATATGTATTTTATACAGCAGCGATGACAGACAGACATCTCACTTCCTGGCACACACACACACACACACACACACACACACACACACACACACACACACAGCAGGAGGATGTCTCGTGTAAGTCGTCAGGCTTCAGCAGCTGCTCATTATTAACCATTATACTCCTGCTTTTTATGAATTCCTGAAATCATTTGTGTTTATTTCCAGTGCCGACAGATTACTGGTTTATTAGTAAAACTACATGAATATCAGCTGCTGATCTAAATGAAATCTTCAGGGTCATTTACACATTTACAAGAAAAATAGTAACTCTCTAGTTGAGACCAGTTCTCACAATATTAACTAGTTGTTAGTTGCTTTTTATTAGTACTGATGAAGCACATATTCTTCACGACCATGCATCCATAAAATATACTAAATATTAATTAGAAAGTTGTAGTTAATGGTTTGTTCATAGCGATTAGTGGACACCTGTGTGTGTGTGTGTGTGTGTGTGTGTGTGTGTGTGTGTGTGTCTCTGTCTGTCTGTGTGTGTGTGTCTGTGTTTGTGTGTGCGTCTGTGTGTGTGTGTGTGTGTGTGTGTGTGTGTGTGTGTTTGTGTGTGAGCGTCTGTGTGTGTGCCTGTGTGTGTGCGTCTGTGTGTCTGTGTGTGTGTGTGTCTGTGTGTGTGTGTGTGTGTGTGCGTCTGTGTGTGTGTGTGTCTGTCTGTGTGTGTGTGTGTGTGTGTGTGTGTGTGTGTGTCTGTCTGGCTGTCTGTCTCTGTGTGTGTGTGTGTGTGTGTGTCTGTCTGTGTGTGTGTGTGTGTGTGTGTGTGTGTGTGTGTGTGTGTGTGTGTGTGTGTGTGTGTGTGTGTGTGTGTGTGTGTGTGTGTGTGTGTGTGTGTGTGTGTGTGTGTGTGCGTCTGTGTGTGTGTCTGTGTGTGTGTGTGTGTGTGTGTGTGTGTGTGTGTGTGTGTGTGTCTGTGTGTGTCTGTGTGTGTGTGTGTGTGTGTGTGTGTGTGTGTGTGTGTCTGTGTGTGTGTGTGTGTGTGTGTGTGTGTGTGTGTGTGTGTGTGTGTGTGTGTGTGTGTGTGTGTGTGTGTGTGTGTGTGTGTGTGTGTGTGTGTGTGTGTGTGTGTGTGTGTGTGTGTGTGTGTGTGTGTCTGTGTGTGTGTGTGTGTGTGTCTGTGTGTCTGTGTGTGTGTGTGTGTGTGTGTGTCTGTGTGTGTGTGTGTGTGTGTGTGTGAGGCGGGTGAGTTTTTCTGATGATGATCCTGCAGTGAATGGATGGAGTTTCAGGATCACTGCAGCTTCTCAAATAACCACACATTGATTTTTTTTCTCCTCTTTCTCTGAAGCTCAGCTCATCTCCTGCGTTTGCTGCTGTTCTTCAGCCTTTATTGTGTTTTAATGAGACAGGTGTTGAGTTTCCGGGGTTCGTTGTTGTCATCCTGCTCACTGAAGCGTCTAAACCATTCTGAATATTTCTGTTGCTGATGTTCATCACTGTTAGACCCGTGCTTGTTGAGTTGATGATGACTGACAGACCTGAAGATTAGAAGAGAGAGAGAGTGTGTGTGTGTGTGTGTGTGTGTCAGCAGTGTTTCTGTGTCGAGGGAGGTAATTGGGATTGTCAGAGTAATTAGGGTCTTTGTTAATTGAGGGAGGGAGATTGATTTGGAGGCGTCTTCACGCTTCATCATGATTGTGTGAGCGCTGGAGTCACACTCTTCTCACCAGATCAACCAAAAAACTGTTAGTCTCTTACATGAAGAGCCCTGCTTTAATAAATAATATTCATAATAATAATAATAATAATAACAACTATTATTGTTATTAAAACAGTTATACACTTTAATTGTAAAGAAGTAGTTATTCTTATTGATATATTTAAATATTTGCAAATATTTGTTGTTGTACAATAAATAATTATTTTTCCTTAATAATAAATGCTACTACTATTATTATTAAATATAATTATCAAATATAATTATAAATGTGTTATTCAGCAACAGCAATAATTTTTTGTACAATATAATTATTTAAAAAATTCAAATGAAATTAGAATTCAAACATTTATTGTCAAATATGTAATAACTATGTTCTTAAATATATTATAATACTATGCAAAATTATAGTAATTTTATAGTAATTTTAGGTTTATTTATAGAAACAACATCATAAAGATGATTATATATATATATATATATATATATATATATATATATTTGTATAATAGTATTGATAGTTATGATGATGAATTTTTATTTTAATAAATTAGTTATAATACGATTAATAACATTTATTTTATAATTGAATATTTTATCATGTGTAGAATTATTTATTAATTATTTATTGTAATAACAATAATTACAATTAGTATTAGTAGTCTGTAAAATATGTGAATGGGATAAATAACTGCTGTAAAATGATTTGTGCCTATAATATAAATTATACATGTAAATATTTTCTAAATATATACTGTGTGTGCGTGTGTATGTATGTATATATATATGTGTGCACATAATAAATCTCCTAAAAGATGAAATATTAATAATGTGAATGTTTGTGTGGATCGTGTGCCTGCAGCACCACCAGCTCGACGGCCAGCAGCTGTGACACGGACTTCTCTAAAGACGACGAGCAGCGTCTGAAGGACTACGTGCAGCAGCTGAAGAACGACCGGGCGGCCGTCAAACTGACCATGCTGGAGCTGGAGAGCGTCCACATCGACCCGCTGAGCTACGACGTCAAACCCCGAGGAGACTCGCAGAGACTGGACCTGGAGAACGCCGTGCTCATGCAGGAGCTCATGGCCATGAAGGTGCTCTCTCCCTCTGAAAAGAGCAGGGCAAGCTCAGATTAGAAGTTGTGTGTGTGTGTTTATGAAATAAGCAGTTATTAAATTAATATTATTTTTTTATAGAATTACAATAAAACGTTAGAGGGTCAGTCAAATAAAGATGGAAGACTCTTAGACTTAGTTCATGATTCACAGTCTGATGTTGGATTTGTGGCAAATGCTCACTAAGTCTGTATTTTTTTGATCAAAAATACAGTAAAAATTGTGAAATATTTAAATAATTTTAAATGGCCGTCACGTGATCTTTCATTAATCGTTCAGATACACTGAGAACTGCGTATTATTTTGAACTAAAACCCTAAAAAATGTTTATTACTTAAGACATTACTTTACTAACATTACTGTACTAACGCCAATAAAATATTAAAAAAAATGAAAGACCACTTATTCCTCTAGTGTCCGAGCTGGAGTTTGTTGCTGTGAACCAAAGCGCTTTGGTTTGGAAGGAGGAAATGACCTCCAGAGATTACTGTGAAAATACGGTTCCTGTGCGCTTTCAGACTATTTCACAATTCTGTTCCATTTTGATCCTTTTTAGGTAAAATACTAAATATTTTTTGTTTCGCTTTATTATTTTAAATAATTAAAATGTCATTTCAAAAATATCTTATTCATATCTTTTTAAACTTTTTTATTTATTTGATCTATTTGTATTAATTTAAAATAATTTATTTTAATGTAATAATTTTTTTTTTTTCATATTTCTCTGTATTTCATATTTCACCAGTGCTCTATTTTAATGTATTTAAAATGTTACATTTTAATTTACCATTTCTATCATTGAATTATTGAAAACAGTAGAGCAAGAAAAAATGTTTTTGCTTTTTGTTAAATGTGTAATATAAAAAGAAAACGAATAGAAGACAAAAAGTAATAGAGAAGCTGTTGTTTTGTCAAGTGTTTTTTAATGAAGAATAGAATGCTAGGGGGGTCAGATAAAGATAGAAGAGATGTGTTGAAGTTGCTCTGGTTGAGTTGGGCAGGTCACTCCACCACCAGAGAATATTTACTGTAGTGGTCAGTGACAGGGATTCTCTTCATCACCTCGGAAACGCCCATTATGCAAAACCTGCAGTAGAGTTTTTCTCATGTTCGTATTGATAATAAGTCAATACAACATCATAAGAATGCATTAAACTTCAAACTTCAAATGCATCAAACATAAGGTCAGGGTTTGATGAGTGTGTGTGTGAAGCGTATCTGTAGGTCACGGATGTGTGTGTGTGTGTGTGTGTTCAGGAGGAGATGGCGGAGCTGAAGGCTCAGCTGTATTTGCTGGAGAAGGAGAAGAAAGCTCTGGAGCTGAAGCTGAGCACGAGGGAGGCTCAGGAGCAGGCGTATCTGGTGCACATCGAGCATCTGAAGTCTGAGGTGGAGGAGCATCAGGAGCAGAGACGCCGGTCACTCACCTCCACCTGCAGCAGTGCTGGAGCCAAAGACAAGAGCGTCAAGGTACTGGACATACATGTCTCTCTCAGTCAGTCTGTCCGTCCTTCTTACTGTCAGTCTGTCCATCTGTCTGTCCGTCCTTCTGTCCATCTATCTGCCCATCCTTCTGTCTGTCCATTTGTCCTTCCTACTGTCAGTCTGTCCATCTGTCTGTCTGTCCTTCTGTCTGTCCGTCCTTCTGTCTGTCCATCTGTCTGTCTGTCCTTCTGTCCATCTATCTGCCCATCCTTCTGTCTGTCCATTTGTCCTTCCTACTGTCAGTCTGTCCATCTGTCTGTCTGTCCTTCTGTCTGTCCGTCCTTCTGTCTGTCCATCTGTCTGTCCGTCCTTCTGTCCATCTGTCTGCCCATCCTTCTGTCTGTCCATTTGTCCTTCCTACTGTCAGTCTGTCCATCTGTCTGTCCGTCCTTCTGTCTGTCCGTCCTTCTGTCTGTCCATCTGTCTGTCTGTCCTTCTGTCCATCTATCTGCCCATCCTTCTGTCTGTCCATTTGTCCTTCCTACTGTCAGTCCGTCCTTCTGTCTGTCTGTCTGTCCATCCTTCTGTCCATCTGTTCGTCCATCAATCTGTCCATCTGTCTGTCCATCTTTTTGTCAATCTGTCCATCTTTCTGTCTGTCCATTTGTCCTTCCTACTGTCTGTCCGTCCTTCTGTCTGTCTGTCTGTCTGTCCGTCCTTCTGTCCATCTGTTCGTCCATCAATCTGTCCATCCTTTTGTCAGTCTGTCCATCTGTCTGCCCATCCTTCTGTCTGTCCATTTGTCCTTCCTACTATCAGTATGTCCATCTGTCTGTCCTTCCTACTGTCTGTCCGTCCTTCTGTCTGTCTGTCTGTCTGTCTGTCTGTCTGTCTGTCCATCCTTCTGTCCATCTGTTCGTCCATCAATCTGTCCATCCTTTTGTCAGTCTGTCCATCTGTCTGTCCATCCTTTTGTCAATCTGTCCATCTGTCTGCCCATCCTTCTGTCTGTCCATTTGTCCTTCCTACTATCAGTATGTCCATCTGTCTGTCCTTCCTACTGTCTGTCCGTCCTTCTGTCTATCTGTATGTCCATCAATCTGTCCATCTGTCTGCCCATCCTTCTGTCCGTCTGTCTGTCCGTCTCTTCATCTGTTTCTCCATCTGTTTGTCCGTCAGTCTATCGTTCTGTCAATCTGTCCATTCATGTATCTGTCTGCCCGTCCTTCTGTCAGTCTGTCTATCCATTTTTCTGTCTATCGTTCTGTCAATCTGTCCATTCCTATTCGTCTATCTGTCTGTCCGTCCTACTGTTTTGTCTGTCCATCTATCCGTCCTTCTGTCTGTCTGTCCGTCTCTTCATCTGTTTCTCCATCTGTCCGTCCGTCGATCTGTCCATCTGTCTATCTGTCCGTCCGTCCTTCTGTCCGTCTCTTCATCTGTTTCTCCATCTGTTTGTCCGTCCTTCCGTCCGTCTGTGCTCGTCTCCAGCAGCAGCTCATGTGAATTATTGAGGAGTATCTTGTCTGTCTCTGAGTCCGTATCGATTGCTGTGCTCTGTTCTGGTCCGTGTGCTTCGAGGGCATCTCTTCTGTGTTACACGTGACGTTCTCTTACAGTCTCTGCAGATCCCAGAGCGCCTCATCAAACCTGTGACCTTGACATTGCTAGCGCAGCGTTCTACTGTACACATAACTCTCTTTATTTATTAGGGCCAGGAAATCACAGTTATTTTATTCTTATGTTCATATATTTAACAAGTGCTTTTATTCAAAGCTGCTTGCAGTAAAGAAGAAAATGCAGTTTTGTCCGTTGATGCTTTCGCTGGAAATCAAACCTATAACCTTGGTGTTGCTAGAAGCTTCAGGAACACGGTTACATTATCACCGTCGTGATAAAACATTTATGATTATCATGTGAATAAATGCACATGAAATATTCATTCATTCAAATGGTTTTATTACATTAGAAGGACTAGAGTGAAACCAACACGTCTTATGGATCAGGATGACTTATGATTTAAAAATAAACCAAAACAACTTAAAATCAAGATTTCTACAATTTAGTTTCAATAGATCTACAATGCTGTGTGTGTGTGTGTGTGTGTGTGTGTGTGTGTGTGTGTGTGTGTGTGTGTGTGTGTGTGTGTGTGTGTGTGTGTGTGTGTGTGTGTGTGTGTGTGTGTGTGTGTGTGTGTGTGTGTGTGTGTGTG
This sequence comes from Puntigrus tetrazona, assembly GCF_018831695.1. Classification (NCBI taxonomy): domain Eukaryota; kingdom Metazoa; phylum Chordata; class Actinopteri; order Cypriniformes; family Cyprinidae; genus Puntigrus; species Puntigrus tetrazona. Next base: position 30,982,314 of record NC_056703.1, on the reverse strand, counting down.
TGTGTGTGTGTGTGTGTGTGTGTGTGTGTGTGTGTGTGTGTGTGTGTGTGTGTGTGTGTGTGTGTGTGTGTGTGTGTGTGTGTGTGTGTGTGTCTTTGAAGAAACAGGATTCTCAGTCTCTGAAAACCTGAATTTATGAGGTCCTATTTTCTTTAGGGAAATATTTTGAATTATCTTTTTATTTTAATATTAACAGTTTGCACTTTGTTTAAATTAATAGTAATTTTAAAAGTTTTATCTTAAATTCAAATGATTTTGTTGCATTTTTTTTTTTTTTTGCAATATTTATTTTTATGTATTTGTCACTTATTTGTTGTTATGTAATATTTAATTATTTGTTTATTTTTTAGGATTGTTTGCCACGGCTGCCTCTGATGTTTCTAGGATTTTCCATATTTAAGTTCGCATACAATATTTATTTTTTTCTTTTTAATATTTTTGTTTCGTTAGAGTACTTTCGGTACTAATTTCAGTTAAATACACTCATGATAAAAAATGCGCTCATGATATTTGGTTGTGTTTCATTAAGCTCTCGGTTGTGATGGTTTTTGACATTTGTCTGTAATAAGGAATCCCTCTGGATGTGAAAACAGGATTGATGCTCGTTTAGGAGCATGAAGGTGTAACCGGTGACTGTGTGTGTGTGTGTGTGTGTGTGTGTGTGTGTGTGTGTGTGTGTGTGTGTGTGTGTGTGTTTCCAGGACTCTGATTCCCCGGCGATCAGTCTCTCTGACCTGAGGAGTCTGAACGACAGCGACCTCGCGGCGGAGCTCACCAGCGCCCTCAGGAGGTCATTACTCTTAAAGGACTCTTAACCCGCCCTTTTAATGAGCGTCCTAGTTAATGATGAGGAAGTAATCTTTATAGCAGTGGGGTACAACGGGGCTAAAAGCCCACCTATAATTGTATAATCTTAGAAACTGACGAGGACCCTCAGTATTGATACAGATACTTCAGCTAAAATAATGTCTTTTTAAATAATGTCCCAGTTAATCATTTTAGTAAAGTTTGTACTATTTTTTACTTATTTTACAAAATAAAAGTATTGCTTTTCATTCAGTAAATATTAAGTTTAATCAACTTAAATCTACAACATCTGTGTCTGTGTGTCTGTGTGTCTGTGTCTGTGTGTCTGTGTCTGTGTGTGTGTGTGTGTCTGTGTGTGTGTGTCTGTGTGTGTGTGTCTGTGTCTGTGTGTGTGTGTGTGTGTGTGTGTGTGTGTGTGTGTGTGTGTGTGTGTGTGTGTGTGTGTGTGTGTGTGTGTGTGTGTGTGTGTGTGTGTGTGTGTGTGTGTGTGCGTGTGTGTGTGTCTGTGTGTGTGTGTGTGTGTGTGTGTGTGTGTGTGTGTGTGTGTGTGTGTGTGTGTGTGTGTGTGTGTGTGTGTGTGTGTGTGTGTGTGTGTGTGTGTGTCTGTGTGTGTCTGTGTGTGTGTGTGTGTGTGTGTGTGTGTGTGTGTGTGTGTGTGTGTGTGTGTGTGTGTGTGTGTGTGTGTGTGTGTGCGTGTGTGTGTGGGGCAGAGAGAAGAAGCTGAAGGGTCGTGTTCAGGAGCTGGTGGCAGCGTTAGAAAGGCTGACTAAAAGCAGTGAGGTCAGACATCAGCAGTCGGCGGAGTTCGTGAACGACCTGAAACGAGCAAACAGGTATCAGACACACAGGAACACACTGAGTCATCCCCAGTAATGCATGGACCAGCTTTATTTCAGTGTTTTTGCTTTATTTTAGGGTATTATTATTATTATTATTATTATTATAACTGCTATACTACTTAAATTTAGAATCAGCTGTTTTTTTACATTTTCTTTGTTTTAAGCATTGATTGTTTTCATGTTGTTCTTTTAAACTTATTGTTATGCACTTGTCATTTATGTTCACTTTTTAAATATTGTTGAGTCAAATTTATTTTTCTCTCAGTTAGTTGCCATGGCAACATTTCTATTTTTATTTTTTATTTTTTTACACTGGATTCTTTTTCATGTACAATATATATATATATATATATTTTATGTTGTGCCTTCATCGTGTTTGTTCTTTTTATTTATTTAGATTTTATTTATTTTTATTTCAGTTAGTTTTAGTAATAATAATAATAATTTAGAAATGGTTTCAGTTAGTTGCCATGGCAACATTTCTATTGTTTTTTTACACACTGGATTCTTTTTTCACATATATATATATATATATATATATATATATATATATATATATATATATATATATATATATATTATTTATTTATTTTTATAATAATTTTTTTTTTTTTTTTTTATGTTGTGCCTTTATCATGTTTCTTTTATTTAGATTTGATTATTTTTTCTCCATTAGTCTTAGTAATAATAATAGTAATAATAATAATAATTTTTTAATTGTTGCAGTTAGTTGCCACGGCTAATATTTTTTTATTTTATTGCATTTTTTAGTGTAGTTTTAGCAATTGCCAATATACATTTTCTAATAATATATAAATATATAATGTGTGTTTTACTTTTTTTTTGTGCCGGTTTAATACTTGTTTAATTTCCCCATCCAACACGTTGATTAGAGGTGTAGCGCTCGGTGCGGTCGGTGTGTCTGAGTCGGCTGCCTGTCTGTTTCTGCAGTAATCTGGTGGCGGCGTACGAGAAAGCCAAGAAGAAGCACCAGAACAAGCTGAAGAAGCTGGAGTCTCAGATGATGGCGATGGTGGAGCGTCACGAGACGCAGGTGAGGATGCTGAAGCAGCGCAACGCTCTCCTGGAGGAGGAGACGTCTCGACCGCACGCCAACGAAACCTCGCTCTGAGCCTCGGCCGGGACAGGCGTCTTTTATACCGCTACGTTTTTCCAATTTCTAAGTATGGGGTTCACCGTTTCTACGCTCTTACCGGTCAGGCAGCGGCACAGACTTAAAGAGACGAACTGTTATATTTCATAATCGTACAGCGTAGAGAAATAGAGTTCTGAGCAATAAATGAGAAGGAGGTTTCCTTCGTCTGCTGGTTAAACTCACATCCTCCGTTGAACCGCCTCACAGGACTAGTTAAGACTCCGACCAGCATCCTGTCATCAGGCTCCAAACATCATCCAGAGTCAGACAGATGACCGACGAATCAGGGCCGATTATTCTGAACTAAGAACAATAGATTTATTCATCTATGCTCACATTAGTTAATAAAAATACGACTTTGGTTTTATAATATTGCTGAATCTTTATTTTAACTGAGATTTCTAAATCCCGTATGAAAAAAGTTATAGTAAATACTGGAGAACCATATTTTAGTGAAGTGTTTTAGGACTAAAAAACCTGAATTAATTTGTTTGCAGTAATTCTATAATTGCTGTGGTATTATAACAACTGTAGTAATATAAACAAATGACTCATTAACTAATTACCCAGTACTGTACTAGTACTGTTATACTGCAGCACTAAAAGATACTCCAGGATTTATTCATCATTTGACTGGAGATAATACTACAGTGTTGTAAATACTCTCATATATATCTATATCTAGAGCATGGTTCAGACACACTAGTATTTACTGTCATTTATTACATGGCTTTCTCTTGTGGGAAGTAACAAATGAAACGTTAATTGTAAAGCGTTACCCATTTATCATCGAAATCTGGGCCGTTTTTATTAAGTTGAGGTGTTTTGAATGAACCGTTGAGTTAATCGCAGTTAAGACTTGAAGAAAAGATTTCTTTCCTTAGAATAACATGCTCTGATCTGAAACTTAATGTAGCGTCTCAAAGCGGTGGGAAAAATAAAGACAAATTAGTGCTGTCAAACAAATAATGTTATGAATACACACACATACAGTATGCGTTTTGTATTTAGATGTATTTATATTACAGATAAATATATTTAATATGTAAACATTTTTCTTTATATATATATATATATATGTGTGTGTGTGTATATATATATATATATATATATGTGTGTGTGTATATATATGTATGTGTATATATATATATATATATATATATATATATATATATATACATACATACATGTACAATAAATATAAACAACACACTGTGAAAAAAAAAACTGATTTAGGATGTGATTTATTGTTTTACAGCACTAATTAAAACTACATGGAAATACAAAATGTAAGAAAAATTAAAAAAAATAAGCTAAATGAAAGTGCATAGAACTGAAGTATTTCCTGAAGAGTCTGGTGACAGGATGGTTGTTTATTGACGAGGACTGAATGAAATCTCCCAGAAAGCAGCAGGTTGGACGTCGTCCTGAAGGACAGAAGCACTTTCCCACAGTCTGCTGGACCGGATTCACCACATTGCCTTCTTCTTTCTCCCGCTCTCCTGCCAAGTTCCAGCGCTTTTATACGATCCTGCCACGGTTTACACGCTCCAGCTCCACGCTACTTCAAGCATCTAATACTAAAATACATCGGCATCTTCATGATCAGAAAGTGAAGGAATGAACCAAGATCCGGAGACGATGGGCTGGAGAAACTATAAAGGGTTTAATTTGCACAGATCTGTTTATGAATCAAATCTTTGCGATCGTTTTGTTTTATTTTAATACAGAATGTATTTGTTTATATAATAAAGAAATAAATGCAACTCTTGACGCTGACGGCTCCAGTCATTTGAACTTTTGAACTTTCATCCCACATGTATTCCTGCTTTGAGAGAGTTATTACGGTGTCATAAACATCACAAAGATTTTATTTTTTTTTAATTCGAGAGCACAGTGTTCCAGGCGCAATGCTTTGTGGAATGCATTCAAGTTTTCAAAGAATTTTTTAATTCACATTTTAATTCATTAAATAAAAATTAGCACTCTGGGGTTTTTTTATGTTATTAAAACATCTGAAAATGTTAAATGTGATTGAAATATTAAGTTTGAAAAAAAATTTAACTTTTTTAAAATTCCTTAAAAAATTTGAATTAAAAATTAAATATGCGCAAACATTGAACCATTTATCAATTCCTGAATCTTTTACACATTAAATATTTTTCAATCAAGTCCTAAAATATTTAAGCCTAAATTTAATGCCTTAATTTTTCAATCTTTTGAACATTTCTGATTTGCTCAATTCAAGAATTCAAATATTTACGTCCTACCATTTTTATCCTCTTAAGAGCGATCTTAAAGTATTGTTAGGAGTACGAAATACTTCTCCAGTGAACCCAGTCCAGAACGATCGCTCGATGTCACCTTCAACCCGAACGCGTGTCAGAAATGACCAAACCCACTCTTCGGTGGTGTTTCCATCTCCCTTCCATTTATTCTGCAAGTATAACAATTATTTATAGTGTGGAAAAACTTGTGAATTATTGCCAAGACCGAACAAAACACTTCCTGTGTATTTACAGCGAGTTTGGGTTAAACGGGGAACTCGTATGAAACACTGTAGAAATCTGCAAGAAAAGGTTTTCCTGACGTGATTTACCTGATGAGGAGCTACATTAATCTGAAGACATGCTGAAGGTGGCATGCCCTGAGAGAAAGACAAGGCCTTGCGTCCTAGTCCTCTAACACTAACGCATGCAACAGAAACGTCCGTCTGAGAGAGAGAGAGAGAGAGAGAGACATGCCAGAACCCAAGAAGAAGAAGAAAACAAGGCAAAGAAACTTGATGTTCGAGTTCTCACACACACACACACACACACACACACGCACGCACGCTCATTCGACTGAATGTCAAACCTCATGGCACATTCACGAGACCCAGATACAAAAAAACGAAGCTCGAGGTGCATAAAAACGGAGCGGTTTGTTCACAGTGGTTCGCGGGGGCCGTGTCGTCCTGGAGCGGGAAGTAAAAGCCTCCCCTCTAATACGTGAGCGGCCGCTCGGGGACGGTGAACCGGGGGAACGAGGGAGGGAAGGGGAATAAAGACGCGGTGGACGGCTCCTGATCCGAGCGGATCGTACAAGTCCGGCCGGCTCCGAGACAGAGCCTCATTTCTTGGCCTGCTTGGTGACCATGTTCCTGGGAGGAGTCACCGGACGACTGGAGTTTGGCTTCTTCTTCTCCGCCGGCTTCAAAATCTGAAACAAACACAGGCCACGTCAAACAGGAAGCTGAGGGGACCACTTAACAACATGCATAGAACAACTAACGGTAATGTTATTATTCAAGATTTCACTTTAATATTAAATGTCTGTTTAAGGGAAAGTCATTAGGATGCATGCGTGCTTCGTGTTTTTTTGCTTTTAAAATACTTTAAGCTCTTTATTTTCTGTCCCTGGGCGGATGGTGATAACTCTGTATTTTCACTTTAAATGAGTATTTGATTATTATATAAAAAAACTAAACTACACTAAAAATCTACTAAAAACTAAATATATAATATCTCACAAATAATGTGATGATAGGATTAAAGTGATTCATTTGTTTGCCATCATCTTTTGATCTTTTGTTGCAAAATACTTGTAAATAATATGTAATATGTAAAAAAAACAAACAATACGTAATAATGGTAACACTTTATTTTATAGTTGTGTATTAGCATGCATATTACTAGAATATTAGCCCTTTATTAGTGCTAATTAAAAACAGATTAATGCCTACATCCCTAAACCACAACTACCACAGTGTTACCTTAATACTGAGGAATTATTATTACTATTAAAACAAGGGTTATCAATAATTATTACACAAAGAAAAAAATGTAATAAGCTAATTCCTAAGAACAAAGTATTCAGTGAAACTACATGATTATATAGGAACAGAGTGTGTGTGAGTGTGTGTGTGTGTGTCTGTGTGTGTGTGTGTGTGTGTGTGTGTGTGTGTGTGTCTGTGTGTCTGTCTGTCTGTGTGTGTGCGTGAGTGTGTCTGTCTGTCTGCGTGTGTCTGTGTGTGTCTGTGTGTGTGTGTGTGTGTGTGTGTGTGTGTGTGTATGTGTGTGTGTGTGTGTCTGTGTATGTGTGTATGTGTGCGTGTGTGTGTCTGTCTGTCTGTGTGTGTCTGTGTGTGTGTGTGTGTGTGTGTGTGTGTGTGTGTCTGTGTGTGTGTGTGTGTGTGTGTGTGTGTGTGTGTGTGTCTGTGTGTGCAGTGTGTGTGTGTGTGTGTGTGTGTGTGTGTGTGTGTGTGTGTCTGTGTGTGTGTGTGTGTGTGTGTGTGTGTGTGTGTGTGTGTGTGTGTGTGTGTGTGTGTGTGTGTGTGTGTGTGTGTGTGTGTCTGTGTGTGTGTGTCTGTGTGTGTGTGTGTGTGTGTGTGTGTCTGTGTCTGTGTCTGTGTGTGTGTGTGTGTGTGTGTGTGTCTGTGTGTGTGTGTCTGTGTGTGTGTGTGTGTGTGTGTGTGTGTGTGTCTGTGTGTGTGTGTGTGTGTGTGTGTGTGTGTGTGTGTGTGTGTGTGTGTGTGTGTGTGTGTGTGTGTGTGTGTGTGTGTGTGTGTACCTGGAAGGAGCACATCAGGGTCTCGTCGACGCTCATCATGGCCCCAGCGTTGTCAAACTCTCCACAGTAGTTGGGTGCAGAGAACAGAGTGACCAGCTGCCGCTTGGCGAAGAACTCGTACCCGTCCTCCACCACCTGACGCACACAGGAACAGGAAGTTCAACTCATATCGGAAACATTAAACCAAACAAAAACGGTACGACACACACACACTTTCTGAGAGAGAATAAGTTTTCAGTGACTTACTGCTTCCAGCTCCTAAATGATCCAAAATGTTAAACTATAAATAATCTAATCAACTATCATTTTTTTAATTATCATTAATTAATCATGTAACCTTTGTGGACATTTTTGTCCATTAAAGAACTTGTCTCTGTCAAACATTAGAAGAACACACACAGACTCAGAGTCCTGCTGCCATCTAATGAGGGACACGTGGAACTGCGTCCAAACTACATTCTACAGAGAGCTTCGATTTGGAACAACTTGGATTTATGGCTTTGATTTTCGAGCGGATTTAGAGTTCAGTGTGTTTCAGAAAAGATATATTTCTGTAATTAGGAAATCGTGTATTAATTGCTTCCTCGTTTTGGTTAAAGCCTGTGTTATTTCAAGAAAAACTAATTAAACCTGGTATTTCCCGTCATGTGACCCTTTTGATCGTCAGATCCCGTAAAGCGTGTCTGCACTGTTTTTCACATTCTGCCGCTCTATGCTTGTGTTTGAGCACTATGTCAGCTATTAAAGGCTAATTATAATGATTGAACTGGTTTATTAATAAGTGTGTGGTAATGTATGAACATATATACTAGTCAGGATCAAGCATTTAATAAAAGTACTAAAAATAACTATTTTATATAAGACTAAAAGACTAGTATTTCAAAGTTTTTGTCTTAAACAGATGCTCATAGTCTCCGTGTGACTCACTAGATTACAGTCTATATAGATTAGGGTTTAGATTAGGGTTTAGAGAACAGAACAGGAGCGTCCTACACTCGACTCTGACTCATCCCGCGCTTTTAACCAGGAACAGTTTCATATTTCCAGTGACTGGAAGTTCATGTAAGGTGAAACCCCGCCGAGCCAGACCACCAGAGCAGCTAATAACGGACTAGTGCTTTTATATTATATATATTTCCCCCATTCTTTTAGATTGGGAGACTGTTTCGGTGCTCATGGTTACGCTAAGAAGTCTACATCCTATGACATAACCTTATTTTGTATATCTGGTGTAATGCGACGGGTTTATGCGGTTTAAGTTTAACACTGTGCATTACGGTTTCTCCTCTAAGCCCCGCCTCCTAAACAAGCTGATCGCACGAAGCTCATCGTCATTGGCCAGCTATCCAGCGCACCGTGATTGGATGAAAGCGTTACGCCCCTGAGCATGAGGTGCAGCGTCCCAGCTTGAATCGAGCCATTTTTGCATCCAGTCCACACATAATCACTGCCTTTTACGTGTCGCATCGCCTCGTAAACATACCAGCGCGTCTGCATTCGTGACCGGAGAAACACACACTACTCTACACTCCTCGAAACTCACAGTCAAATAGCAAGAAGCAGGTTCCCTAGGCTACTCTCCTCACAGGTTCAGCAATCAGTTCTCCGTAAAACGCACTCAACATGTGAATATTTTGTCTTGATCTGCTCTGGAAGTGCTCGCGTGTTTCATTTCCTGTCCACGTGTTGTTCTGACTCACCTGGTGGGCCCTGCAGATCAGATCCAGGTCGTGTTTGTGAAGGAACTTGGCCACCACTTCTGCTCCGAAGGTGAAGGACACGCCTCGGTCGTTCTCTCCCCAGCCCAGCACGTCCTTGTCCGGGTCGGACCACAGCAGGTCACACAGCAGGCCCTGGTCCGGGACGTCTGTGGGTCTCATGATCCTTCTGATCTGCTCCATGGACTGCAGGTCCGGAGACAAACCTGAGGAACGGCACACGAGGTGAGGAGGATAAAAGACACTTGTTTCACATGCTCATTTGTAGCCAACGTATTTTTTTTTATTACCTTAAATGTCCAAAACTGTCACAAAAATGCATCTTTTTTTGGTCAAAATGCCCTTTTATAATAGATGAGGCGCTATGAAGGATCTTTAAGCAAATATTTGTACAAATATTATAAATACATGTAGTTTTTAATTAAACGTAGCATCAAGGCATGGAAAAAAATATTAAAATTGTAAAATACATTCAGATGATCCATTTGTAAATAAATCAGGAAGAGCTCTGAATAAAAGCGCTGTCTCTTCACACTAAAAACTCCTTTCACCTTTTAATAAACATCCACGTGTGAGAAGGATGAAACCTAGATTAAAACACCAGATCCTCACTGGATCGAAGCAAAGCTCACAAACGGCCCATTCTGAGTTTAGTGAACCGTCTGTGAAAGATCTGCAGAAACAGCTGGAGAGTCCTAGAAAGTCTCCGGGATGAGCTCCTCGAGAAGCGTCACGGTTCGGGGACCAGCCCGCGATTGGCTCGGACTCAGGTGACTTACACACCCTAAACATTTCCTCAACACACGGGACCGTCCCGCAGGCTCAGAGGCTTAGGCTCCTCCTTCGTCAGAGAAACATCCTCTGAGCAATCACTTCACTTTTTGTTTTGTTTTTTTACCAAAATGTCATTAAATGCTGTATTTAATCCAGCTACATAATCATTGAGATCGTGTAATTTACAAAAACAATTATATTCAAATAAAGGCTGCATTTTGCAACAAATTGACCAGAAGTGAAATACTGTAGAAATACTGCTCTTTTAAACTTTTTATTCCTCTGTGAATCCTAAAATGAAACTATTAGACACTGAAGACCGGAGCAATGGTGAAAATACAGCTGCGCTTCACAGAAATACGTACTATTTGAAAGTAAATGGAATAATATTTCACGTTACCTTTGTACTTTTAATCAAATAAATGCAGCCTTGATATGCAGAAGCATCTTCCTCCAAAAATATATTTTATAAAATGCATGAAACTAAACACCCTTTACGTAGTAAACGAGAATTAGTGATTAAAAGCTTCGGTTTATTTATGTGTGTGTGAACATATAAATACACACGTAAACATATATTTATATTCCTACATTGGTAAAAATTATAGTTAAAATAAAATATTTACGTGCATGTGTGTCCGTGTGTGTATTTATGTATACATAATAAATATACACAGCACACACACACACACACATATAATATAAAGAAAAACCTTTATAATTGGTTGACAGCACGAATTAAATATCTCCAATTAAAGGTGTATTAAACTAAACCTCCAGCAACGAACCCTTCACGTGTAGAAAAAGATTTCCAAACGGATTAGAGATTTAACTTGGACCCGTGACAGAAGAGCGTTGTGGTAGCTTGGACTAACTTGTGCACGAGTGTTTTCATAAAAACACCGTTCCCTTGTAAAAACTGTGATTGGACACCATAAAAGAGAGGAGGAGCCGGGGAAAGTGTCTCTCACCTCCGTGACAGCAGAAGATCTTCTCATCCACGATGGCAGCGATGGGTAGACAGTTGAAGCAGTCTGTGAACGTCTTCCAGAGCTTGATGTTGTAGCGTCTCCTGCCTGAACACGCAGACATCGGCTTAATATCGCCTTCAGGATTCATTATTTAAAAGTGGTGAGAATGTAAATGAATGAAAAGAGCTCTGGAGGGACAGACTGCTAAAAATACACAGCATCTCTCTTCGCTCTCTCCCTCTCTCACACACACACACACACACACACACACACACACACACTCTCACACACACACACACACACACTCACACACACACACACACACACACACACACACACACTCACACACACACACACACACACACACACACACACACACACACACACACACACACACACACACACACACACACACACACACACACACACACACGACTGCAGCGGTGCTAAATAATTAATTCCGCACTGAAAGAGTCACAGAGTTCTGCTCGGAGTGCATGTTTTGCTCTTTTATTGCATTTTAAAACACGGTTAAACGCAGTGCCCGTGATTTGAACGTGATTATGTTAATGTGAACATCACTCAAGCAGGATCAGAGCCAGTCAAACGATCTGGACACCTTCCATCTGAAGCATGTTTTTGCAAACAGCAAATGAGCACAAAAGAAGATTCTTTCATTTGGTTCTGCTGATACACAAAGCAATAATATTTCAATTTTGTGTTTGGGTGTGTCTATACATTAAATACGGCTCTATGAAAGCACAAAACATACACTATTTAAACGAAAGGTTTAACAAATATTTCAATAACTCTAATAATAATAATAACAATTTTTGTAATGGTTTAAATAGCAAAAATCAACAAAATTCCTAAAACTAACATTTTGACAAACGTTTACAATAATAAGAAATTCTTCTTTATACTTTTTCCCCAGAAATAAAATTTTTCTGTAATTATATTTTAGATATATTAATTCTACTAAATATAATAAATTATATTCTGTAATTTATATTTAATTTTTTTTAACTAAATACAAAGAAAACGTAGTTACTTTTATTTATTTTTTATTTTATTCTTTATGTTCTTACTGTTTAGTAATTTTGTTGCATATTTAGTCTTTTATTAGTTGTTTTTTTTAATGCGTGTGTAGATTTCATTTCAAGTACCAAAAACGCTTTTATGGTTTTAGTTTTTTAAACAATAATAATCCTGATTGAAATAATGAAATACGCAATTATTAGACAATTTAATGATTAATATTTTGAAACACCAATGTTTTTTTTTCCCCCCAAATGCAAAAATGGTTCTATTTTGCAAAGTTTTAATAGTTTAAATGGTTTAAACTATCAAAAAGCAAGCCTAAGAAAGTACTGTACTATGGTGAAGGGGTAGGTTCAGAGTAAGTAACTGGTTCTTACTTATTGTAATTACTAAAATAAGAACATGTAGTGTATGTAGTGGACACTCACACTCATCGTAGAAGCCGTAGATGCGGTTGATGGACGCACACTCGTGGTTTCCTCTCAACAGAAAGAAGTTCTCAGGATATTTGATCTTGTAGGCCAGCAGGAGACAGATGGTCTCCAGAGACTGCTTCCCTCGGTCCACGTAGTCTCCCAAGAACAGGTAGTTGCTCTCCGGAGGGTATCCTCCATACTCGAAGAGTCTGAGCAGGTCGTAGTACTGTCCGTGGATATCACCTGCACAGAGGAGAGCGTCTCATTCGCTGAACACACTAGCTCAAGAGACCTGGCAGGAACGCTCTATTTTTACCCTAGTATCAGTGCGGTGTGATTTAACTGGAGGTTTGTGTTACTCACCGCAGATCTTGAGCGGCGCCTCCAGCTCCAGGAGGATGGGCTGGCTGAGGAAGATCTCGCGGGATTTCAGACACAGTCCTCGGATCTCGTTCTCCTGCAGCTGGACGTTCTTCCCCGGCTTCGACCCTCTCACTGAAAACACACAAACACACCGGCGGTCACCCAAGACCTTTACCGTGAGAAAACACCTAACAGAGAGCAATAAACCATCACAAATGAGAGTCGTGTAACTGGAAATAAATATATTATTACACTCAGTAATTAAAAACAGCTATTGTAGGTTTACTGATATACTTTTTTGTTGCATAGGTCTAGTTTATTTTTATTTTAGCAGTTTTATTAATTTTGTTCTACAATAGGTTTATAATTTTTTATGACCCTTTTTTTTTTAAACGCACATAGTTTTTATTCCATTATATTTCAAACATTTTTTTTTTTACTAATTATTTTTTACATATATTACCCCGGAAGGATTTTTTTTTTTAACCTTATTTTAAACTTTTTTTAAAATTTATTATTTGTATTTATTTGTCATTTTATTTTAAAATTACTTTTTTAAAAGGAAATAATTTTTAAACAATTCAAATAAATAAAGTACAACTTTTTGTACTCAAAATTAAATCACGAAACAAATTTTTCGCAATTTCAGTGTTTTTCCAATACAAACGTAATTAATTCCGATAAAAAGACATTTTATCAACACGAGTCAACACTTAAATCCCCATCAGACGTCATTGTTGATGTAATTATCTGGATAGTTGAGCAGTTTCTCTTCTAGAGTTACAAATACAGACCCTGCAGTAATTCTGGACAAACACTGGAGCTTGCAGGGAAAACCGTGGCTTTATGCAGATAAACGTGGCGCTTCTATTGGCCTTTCTGTGATCTGTCAGCGCAGGGAAGGGAAGTGGGTTAGGTTCGGCTTCCTGTCTGCAGACGTGCCCTACTTGCAGAGGATCAAAGTGACCTACAGGATTCATCCTTAATGTGCAAAGCAGTCTCTCCCGAAGCGCGCGGATCACCCCGCAGTCCCGTTACTCCCCGCTTCCGGCGTCTTCCTGCTCGCAGTGCGCACGCTTTTCACATCGATCGCTATTTTACTGCGATCCGAAACTCTGGGGAACAGTCAAAGGCTGGCCTGTTGCTGCCCAGCTTTTCTATTTTTACCCCGTGTTTGGAGCAACTGGCGCACGGTTCTGCAGGATATCTGGACTGGAGCTTGTTTTGCTGGTTACTGGGAGTTAGGGGACATACCGTACTCACTGGTTAACTGGATTAGACAAATATAGACATCTGAAACAGTTATTTAATATAAAATCAAATAGCCCAAATATGTTGCGATATATACCGTAAGTGTACACTATACATTAAGAGAGAGAGAGATTTTAAATCTGCCTGCTTCCAAAACAGGTTTTACAATATTAAATGTTATATAATATTAGTAATGATTTTGAAATGGAAACACAGGTGTAGTGGAATTCTACCAAATGAGTTTCTACTGGCTTTCTGCACAATGTCACGTCGACAAACTAAGAGTAAAGCGACACGCTCCACACAACAGAGCTGTGAGACTCGAAACAGCCACAGCAACGACAAAAGAGCTCTTTTGACGAGTGTTTAGTGACGCTATTCAACGAGATGATGTCAAGCCGCTTCATCACCATTAGCTGAAACTTTCTTAAAGGAATCATTCATCCAATAATGAAACTCTGTCATCATTTACTCAGTCAAGAGTTGCATGGGCCGAGACGTCAAAAACCTGAAAAACCAGGCTCTGCTCTGAAAACTAAATTATATAATATGCTACTTATGTAATAAAACAAAAACAAATTGCCCCTTCTAAAGCGTGAAAGCCGCTTCCCCGAAGCCACATCACGAGGTTTCAGGCTGTGACTGCGCTAGTATGCATGCTACGAGTCAGCGCTCCACAAAGCCGGGCTTTCCTCCACCGAAGCAAACGCAGCTGGCGAGATCCGCCCACTTGATGTGAAAAACAGTCGAGAGCGTGCAAAACGTGCGGCAGAGCCAAAAGATGACGCGAGCTCCAGAGAGCGCGTCTGAGCTATGCGGGTGAAGTCACCTCTGAAACACACACACCTTCCAGAGATCACACACTGTAGAGCGTGGAGAAGCATCTTCTCGCTCGGTGGAACACATCAGCAGCGCTGCAGACTGCTTTCAGCGGAATGAGGCTAAAACAGATACGGCTAAATGTCACTAGATGACGAGGGCAGACTAAATGATCTATATGAAGATGAATGTAGAGCGGAGGCCAAGATGAGAACTTAGAGGCGAGGTTCGTCCAAGAAGTTGCTCTATTTGTCCTTAAACTCTTTGAGTCTTAAAAGGGGTGGGGAAGTCACTAAATCGAGTGGAAACACTGAGTTTTTGAGCTCTTCGTTGACTTTAGTTGGTTTACAGGACTATGCTTTAATAAGTAAGAGCTTCTGTGTATTCATTGGTAGCATTATACTCCAAGTACTTCCAAACAAGTGAGCTGTAGTCGATGAGTACAAATGCCTTTGGTTCGTACATCCTCAAGCTAGTAATCACAATAGCATGTCTTGATCACTTTTTTCAGGTAATGAATGTTAATCAAGTGTGTATCCTCAATCAATCACGCCGTTTCATATCTATTAACGACTCGCCACGTCTTAGGTTCATTACAAAATCCCGTTTGGGAGACATCCAGTAGGGGATTTGTTTTATTATTATTTGAGACAGATGCTTGCGTTTTCCTGAAAGCCTTTACTTCTACATCTTGGGTGGATGTTTTTAAAACGGCTTTCAGTGAAAATGAACGATAATCAAGCCTGAGTTTCAGAAGATATACCCATCTACATTTTGGATGGCCTGAGGGTTATTTTTTCATCAATTCTCATTTTTGGATGTTCCACTCTTCAGAGGGACTGTCTCCAGGACTGATGTTCTCCAGCCATGAAGCAAGAGGCCGGTCCTGGCACCGCGTTGGGCGGCATTAAACTAAGTGAGGTTATGTAACGGGAGCAGACTGCCAAGGGAACAGCCGTACTAATGCTAGGCGAGCAGATATAGGTGCAGTCTGGTTACTAGGCTGTAAAGCAATAAACATGCAGGTGGTGCAACTGGCTCCGTGTAAACTCTGACGAGGTGGAAAAAACAGGGAGAGGTTTCTAAGAAACACCCAGCTAGCTTTATAAAGTACCACGAGAGCAGCCCGCATTTAAAAAAATCTGCATGACTCAAACGCAAAGTCGAACGACAACAAAAATAGCCGCGAATAAAACGGCGAGTCTGCGTCAGGCCGCTTCCAGAATCCACTGCTTTCCTGTCACTACACTATTCATGACATATAATACAGATATTAATCATAAAAAATTAACATTAAGATGCCTTTAATTAGTGATGTGACCGCAAGAATGAACACCGCCCTAGTCTAGATGATGAGGCATAATGAACCAATCACAACCATCCTTTCAATGAGCACTTCTGAGAATGATTCAGCGCACATGGATCATGAAAATTCATGCATGACGTATCTCTACTTTACAATTCGAGCAAAGTATATACACGCATAGAAATAATTTCCTAAATCAATTTCACGCACGCATCTCTTTCATACTGGATGGAAACAATCCTACGAGGACAAAAGCGTGTGTCTTGTGTCGAAGTCGCTGCTGAATAAACTCATGGTGAAGATGGCATGATGGCCCTCGAGGCCCTGTGTGATGAATAAATAAATATATACATAAAACACCGCTTGAAGAACTCATTACATCTTAATGAGTCAAAGTGAGGCCATGACGAGCTGCTCCGCATATTAAAAATATTGCACAATACCGAAACCAGCGTGTAGTTACATAAATACATTTATCACGGAGCAAGAACTGGTATTACACTGTACACTTATTTACTGTAGATAAGACTTTTACTGCTTTATTATAACGCATACAATAAAGCAATAGCGTCATAAAACGTTCACTTGCATAAACTAGCATTAGAAAATAAGAACTAGTGTCACTTTTATTATTTCTGTCTATTCAAACAGGGTTCTCACATGTTTATCCCTGTAAAAAACATTTGATAAAGATTACACTCGTGTATACAGTACTGTGCCAAAGTTTTAGGCAGGTGTGAAAAAATGCTTTCAGAAACGGAAGAGTTAAACATTGATTTTCATAAATGAACAGAAATCGAAATCACGTCAATATTTGGTGTGACCACAGTTTGCCTTCAAAACAGCAGCAGTTCTTCTAGGTGCACTTGCACACAGTTTTTGAAGGAACTCAGTAGGTTTGGTAGGTTGCTCCAGACATCTTGGAGAACTGAGCACAGATCTCCTGTGGATGTAGGCTTTCTCACATCCTTCAGTCTCTTCATGTAATCCCAGACACGCTCGATGATGTTGAGATCAGGGCTCTGTGGGGGCCTTGTTCTTCATCACTTCCAGCGCTTCTTGTTCTTCTTTTACCTGAAGTTAGTTCTCAATGGCTTTGGCTGTATGTTTGGGGGCCTTGTCCTGCTCCAGAATATATTTGGGGCCAATCATACGCCTCCCTGATGGAATTGCATGATGGATAAGTATTGAGAACACCATTAATCCTGACCAAATCTCCAACTCCATTTGCAGAAATGCAGCCCCAAACGTTCAAGGAACCTCCACCATGCTTCACTGTTGCCTGCAGACACTCATTATTGTGCCGCTCTCCAGCCCTTCGACGAACAGGCAGATATTTCACATTTTGACTCCTCAGTGCAGAGCACCTGCTGCCATTTTTCTGCACCCCAGTTCCTATGTTTTCGTGCATAATTGAGTCGCTTGACCTCGTTTTCACATCAGAGTTGTGGCTTTTTGGCTGCAACTCTTCCACGAAGACCTCTCTGGACAGCAGATGGGTGAACCTGGGTCCCACTGGCTTCTGCCGGTTCTGAGATGATGGCACCGCTGGACATCTTCCGATTCCGAAGGGTAATACGCTTGATGTGTCTTTCTTCTACTGCACTAAGTGTCCTTGGCCGACCACTGCGTCTAGATCCTCAACGTTGTCCAACTCTTTGTGCTTCTTCAAAAGAGCTTGCTTTGAAATCTTTCTCTGGCAGAGACCTTGTTGATGCAGTATAACTACCTTGTGTCTTGTTGCTGTGCTCAATCTTGGTAACAGAGTTTGTTCCTCACCCAGTTTTAAGCCTCCTACACGGCTGTGTCTGTTTCAGGCGACGCGTGACACTGATGATCATTAGCACCTGTTCTGTATAACTGGTTGATCATACACCTGACTATAATCCTACAAAAACCTGACTTTGTGAAGTGTATCCAAAAGAATTGATGCTGGTTTGAAGGCAAAAGGTAGCGACCCCAAATACTGATTTGATTTTGACTTTTGCTCACTTTGCATTTTGTAAATCGACAAATATAAACAATTGTTATTTATATTTATGCCAAAAACTTTTGCACAGCATTATATATATTTATATATTATAACCAGGCCTGGTCAAATCTGACATTTCAGTTAACCTTTAACAAATGAGGGACCTTAATAAGTGCTCTGAACGGTCAAAACTGTGTTCAGTATCCCAAAGTCAGCGTATAAAGTGTTTTTTGTATGTAACGATGCTTTAAGCACACTAACGCCTAGTGAGCTCCCTATGTAGACTGCATTTTTTTTTTTTTGACATCATCGCGCGTTTTGAACGGTCCCCAAAATTCTGCATATTTCAGAATACACCATTTTTTACAAATACAGCGACTGAAAAGTTCTGTACGCGACACATATCCATGTTGGAAATGGACTACATCCATATATTAGAAACGCAGCCGTTTCTGTCAGCAGCGTCAAGCAGCTAACGCTCTGCTAACCGTGTTAGCTCAGCTCAACAGATCTAAATACCAGCCAGATAGCTGATAAATCTAGCATACACATACCCACACGCTACAATAAGCATGGCTTTGAAACCGATTCCCCTATTATAAGAGCATTTTAGCCGTTTCTTCACACGAAACTCACCCTCGAGCAGGCGCTGAATGATGCTGTCTATGTTGAGTTTGTCGATGTCAGCCATGACTAGCTGGATAAAACACAAACGGCGCCACTCAAAAGACACCGGAGGCGACGAATAAAACTATTTTGATTAAAAGCGAGCGGATTTGTCTCAGGAAAAACTAAAGATTTAAGATCTCGCTTTGGAGCGTGCTGCGGCGGAGGCACACCGGCTCTGCGGAAGGATACGCGCACGCAATAACAACAGCGCAGCGCAGCTGCTGCAAACCGGCTGGCGGAGGAATACGACACAGCTGCACGGGTGAGAAAAATAGTGCGGGGGGAATGGGAGGGAGCGCAGCGGAATTTTAATTGAACACTTTTTAGCTATTTAATATATGTAAACATTTATTAAAATGTTATTACGTGTTAATAGTGTTGTAATGGCAACATCATCGCTCTCTTTACAGTAAAGCAAAAACTTTATTTATTGGATGCATTGTAAATTATTTATCCACCATGCACAAAATGTAGATTTTTAAATCGCAGGATCTTTATTGTAACGAAGTCCGTATTGGAACATGTCGATAGACGTCGAGCATCATATTTCATAATCTCTTCTTGAAGGAAATGACGTTTTCTTAAGGTGTTTCACCAACATCCTGATCACATGAGGTTGCACAAAGAACATTGACAGGGTGTGTCTGAAGAAAACACATCAAAACAGAAGGACAGACAACTCTCTTTATTTTATGAAAGCAAACAAAAACAGAAAAGCCTGTGTCTACTCGTTATTCTTTTCACGATGAAAACAAAGCTTCTGATTGCAGGCCTGTGGTGTCCTCTAGTGTTTGTGCAGTGACTTTCCTTTCAGTTTAATCCTTTTTTATTTATGTGAATTGTGAAACTGAATTACACACAACAAAACATAAAATTTAAGACCTGATATATAAAATATCTTTAATATTCACCACATTGTTTCTGGATTATGTATGCATTGTTTAATTGAAGGCAGCTTCTGTGAATGATGATATATTGGGTAAAACAGAGCATTCTGGGAATTTTAAACAGTGCAATATATAGATCAAATGCACATTTTTATACCTGTCAATTAATAATCTAAAATAATGGTTCTAAATACTCCATATGCTGTTTGTACGGCAACCAGGGGTATCACTGTTAACTAAAAATAATACCATGTTACTTAAAATAAACATCGCATGAAAAAAATGTTAGCTGAAATAAAATACAATGAAGCTTATTCAGTCAGTTTAACTTGTACTAAATAAATAAAACTATACAGAGATATTTAACAAAATAAACAACAGATTTGCTAAAACTTTAAATGAAAACAAAATATATGGAATAAAATTAGCATTGATACTAAAATAACAAATCGATGAGAACATGATTACGGGCTATTCATACTGAAAATGCAAAGTATTATTTAATACTGAAAAGGAAATTATTATTATATTTTAAATCATAACACTTGATTGCTGGATGTGATGGAGGGGGATGTCGCTGTCCCTTTAAAGGCGTCGAAAAAGTGTTATGCTCACTTTGCAGAAACAGCATTAAACTCCACAAACACAGCAGTGTGATGAAATCAATCAGTCGGCCGTTCTTTCTTCGGCTCCTTTCTTTCATACAGGTGTTCTGGAGCTTGGGAAGCTTTAAAATAGACCGAGAAACAGGAGCTCCATGACCCGTAATCCTCTGCTGGCCGGCTCCAGCCTGTTACCAACAATACCAGCCCATCCGGACCCTGGATTAACACTACGACTGACACACAATGACTAGAAGAGGAGCTCTTAAGACACGCGAGTTCTTGAGTTACATGTTTGTGTCTGTGTTGAATACAATGGCAAACACCACGAACCCGCGGTCGTGACCCGAGACCTCCGACATGCCCTCAGACAGCGTACGGCAAGCTGGTTTAACATTCATTCTGTTAAACACGCTGTTCTTCACACTCACAACTGAAAGCGCTGTTTCTCTACTCGCGCTCCTGTGGCTTCACCGCAGTACATTTCTCCATTGCTATTATTGTAAAAAAAAATGCATTGTAAATTATTTATCTGTCATGCACAAAATGCACTTTATTGTAACAAAGTGCGTCAAGGGAACATGTTGATAGACGTTGAGCATCATATTTCATAATCTCTTCTTGAAGGAAATGACGTTTTCTTAAGGTGTTTCACCAACATCCTGATCACATGAGGTTGCACAAAGAACATTGACAGGGTGTGTCTGAAGAAAGCACATCAAAACAGAAGGCCCGGCAGCTCTCTTTATTTTATGAAAGCAAACAAAAACAAAATCGTTGCACCCTTGAGTATCTATCTGAACACTTTCCAGTATTTGGTAGGTATCAGTATCTAAGTACTACTGATTGAATACTAGCATCTGCTGAATATATATTGTCTACTCTACTGAATAAGTAGTAGCATAAAATAAATAAGCACTAGTGCCTTATAAATAATAGTTACTAGTATCTAATATAAATTACTAGCATTTATAAGTCCTTAATTAAAGCAGGAAGTATGACCATATTAGTGCACTGGCTCCCTAACAAACATGGGATAGATTTTAAAATTTGGTTTAACTCCTCCATATTTGAGCGAGCTGTTATCACGTTATAGTCCTCCACGTTCTCGAAACTCTGGCCGCTTGATAATAACTAGAATATCAAAATCGACTGTGATCCTTGTCCTTTTTAGAAGCCGAACCCTGGAACAGTCTCCCTAACGCTGTCCGGGAGGCAGACACGCTCTGTCCAGTTTTATGGCTTACGCATAACACACTCTTCTATTATTCAAATCCGTTAAAGGATTGTTAGGCTGAATTAATTAGATCGTCTGGAACCGGGAACACTCCTCATAACACACAGAGTACTCATAAAAAGAATGGCATCTATGCTTATATTGGTCTGTTTCTTTCTTATTCTGTTTCTCAGTCTGCATGTGGATCTAATGGTGGATCAGCACCGAGAGATGATGTCTACAGCCCTGACCGCGATTGGAGACCAGAACCACTAGATGAGGTCCAGACACACACACACACACACTCTTACACACCTCTACACAATCTGACACAGCTGCGTTTAAAATTGAACTGAAAACGAATTGCTCGATTTTATCTGAACCCCCCAACCGAGCCCGCTTTCTCCCGAGGTTTTTTTATGTCTCCATTCTGTCTCAGAACGAGTTTTGGTTCCCTGCTCTGGGGATGCTTCATTTCTAGTCATTATCATTGATTTGATTCTATAATGAAACACCTTTAGCTGAAAATTGAGTGTTTAATCTTGTCGACAAATTTGATACCGTTCGGTGCAGAATATGCATTGTTAAAAGCGCTATATAAATAAAAGTAATACTGAAGTAATATATTACAAATAAGTAGCATTCTTTAAAAATGCACTATACCTAAAAAATAAGCAACAAATGGGATATATCTAGTAGCTAAAAATAGTTACTAGTAGCGTGAAAATGGAGAGTAGCAGGTTGTAAGGATTAAATGTGAAAGGGCTTGCCACAGGGGGACATCAGACAGCGGAGGTTTGGGTGAAAGCGTGCGGGATCAGACAGCGCTGCTCATTGTCTCGGCTCGCTGTATTAAGACTGTATTAGATTACAGGCTGCACACAGAAATAACAGCACAGGCTTTGACTTTATCCCAGCAGAAAATAAAAGCACTGCCACCTGTTCTGAGAGTCACTGAGGGATAAAGAACAAACTTCAGCGACTGAGCGATATCCGCTGAGATGAATCTGCTTTCCTGGCTTCTGCATTTCTAAATAAGTCTGGCTGGGATTTCGTGTTTCATTGTATGCGTTTTCACATCGCCTTTCTCTCTAAATCCTGACTGGTTGATGACGGGATGCCTGCACGCTAGCGGTCGAACTGCCTTTCGGGCATTACCTTCAGCAAGCGTGAAAACAACACTAAAGACTTTTTAGGCTATTTGGAAATCCCGGACCGGACTGCGGCCTTCAGATGAACTCTTACTGGACTGAAGGAGCTCAGCTTTATTTGATTCTGGATCAGTCGTTAAATCAGCGCTCTCATCTCGAATCTGATCATCAGCATCTTTTGAGTTCCAGAAGCTTGACTTTTGCTTCACAAGCCTCCAAAACATCTCACATCTTCTGAGGAGCCTTGATTTCTTCATTTCTCAATCAGCATTGCATGTTTAGCTCATGTTTGCTGGAGATATAGCGACCCCTGATATTTATATAATTTTATGTCAGTATGTGCCGTATAATGTATTGCTCAGTTTGAGTTTGTGAACTGTATCAGACTATATGAGCCATAAAAGCTTGATGATAGTCAACAATGAAAACACATACAGTCTCAATTGAATTTATAAATCAAATTATTTCTTTGTGTGTCTCTTCATTTTCACACGCTAAATAATTAGCACTCAAATCAGCATTTCGTATCAATATATTTATTTACCAATTATACTATTTTTTGTAAATAAAGTTTGACAGGTTTCATGCAAACATCAACACAACAACATCATCATCATACGTTAAAAAAAGCAGAACATTCTTGTTTCAGTAACTACATCCGTTTCAAGCCTGTCAGTCACGAAAGAGTGGGAAGGTACAAACGCGCAGGGAGCGCTGTGATTGGCTGATGAGCGGCCGAACTATTCCTGGTCCTTCTCCTCTCCGTGAGTGATGATGTGGACCAGATTGCGGTAGTCCAGGTTTCCCGCGGCGTCTGGAGGGAACGCCGCGAACATCTGCTCCATCTAAAACAACACGCAGTCAGTGGTGCTGATGCTGTAACCGTGGCAACCATCAACCATCATCATGCACGTGCCTCACCTCCTCAGCAGAAAACCGGTCGGCCTGCGTGGTCAGCATCTCAGTGACACTGGAGAGACGCGGCAAAAGCACAACGCATTTAAAAATATTAATGTTAATGTAAAAAAAATAAATAAATAATAAATAAATAAATAAATAATATATATATATGCTTGTATTATATATTATAAAAAGTATATAAAATTTTATTTTTTTAATTTAATATATTAAAATGTAAATTACATTAAAAAAACATAAAATTTACCAGTAATCTATCGCAATTTATGAAACCTGCATATCTATTTCCCATGAAACAAGGTTAAAATAATTTCAGTTTTCTATTTAGTTTAAAGTAGTAAAATAGCCTAACTAAACTAAAATCAAAACTACATAGATATATCATTAATTTAGTAAAAAAATATTATAATCATAAAATGTAATGCATGTAATTATTAATTTGAATAAGTATCATTCATATTAATAAATATTACAACATAAAAATACTAAGACTTAAGTTAAATTGAAAATATTAACCTGTATATAAACAATACAAAAATAGATGAAAAGTCAAATGTGTGAAATAGTGAAAATGCCAAGATGATCACATTTTTCTTACTTCATTTTCAGATGAAAAAGTGAGATATTTTTCATGCTGCGTTACTTATAGTAATATTTAGTATTCAGTTCCTAAAATGTGCAAGATACGAGGAAAAGTCTAAATATGTTTTACAAACATTTCTGACACTAATATAAATTCATAGATGATTTAATGTGTAAGCAGTCTTTAAATGCTTTCATGTCTTCAAAAATAATCGTTAAAGATCTGAAAAATGAATGGCGTTCTTTAAGGTTCTTAAAGCATTAAAACTTTTTTGCATCTCTCCCAGGTCAAAGCTGACCAAAATGCATGAACAAATGCATATTTGTTTCTCACACACATTCATGCGTATTCATACGCACGTTATATAAAAGACAAAACAACAACGGCCGAAGATCTTACTATTCCTTCTTCAGGATTCCTTTCCCCTCGGGATCGAACACTTTGAAGGCGTTGAGGATGGTTTCTTCAGGATCGGCTCCTGCGGTCAAACACACCTCCATCAAACTCTCTGATTCACATTAAGGCCTGAACAAAACATGGGCATCTCCGCTGAAGTCTCTCTCTTGAAAACCTGCCTTTGAGTTTCTCTCCGAACATGGTGAGGAAGACGGTGAAGTTGATCGGACCCGAAGCCTCCTTCAACATGTCATCGATCTCCTCCTGCTTCACGTTGAGCCGGCCTGTGACAAGATGATGGGAAACGGGATTCAACACGCAGAAGTGACCGAACTTGAGTCCTATTTCTGTTTTATATCATTTTTATTATCTATCTATTTTATCATTTTTAATATTTAATATTTAAAAAAAATCTTACATGTTATACACACGTAAGCGCATGTGTATATAAAGGATACAAAATATAAAAAAATAAAATATCTCAGATTTTTAAATTGGAGTTTTACCCATATATATTAGAAATGATTCCTGTAATTCAGCTGTTTTTTAAAAATTATTTCCTGTTTAAATATTACTTAAATTTAATTGATTTAAATATTTAAACATAAATGTAAATATTTAAATTATTTTTAATAAAAATAATTATATAAAATTATATAATATAATATTATATAATAATTATATAATTAAAAAAACAAATATATATATATATTATAATATATATATATATATATATATATATATATATATATATATATATATATATTTATTTTATTTTTATTATATATTTATTATATACATACACAAACACACATAAACACATAATATATTAATTAATATAATTTAAATAAATTTAAATAAAATTTAAATAAAATATGTACAATGTAAGAATAACCTGTGTGTGTGTGTCACACATATAATATTGTACGCATTCGATCAAGAAGCACAGGCTCAGTGAAGACATGTTCATTTCTTATAAAGATGAGAACTGACCTAGAGCTGCGAACGTGTCCCTCAGGTCGTTCTTGTCGATGAAGCCGTCTCTGTTCTGGTCCATGATGGTGAAGGCCTGCGAACGAACCCAGAGGAACACGTGACTGTCTGAGACCTCGCCGCTATTGTCCTCCACAGACCCGGGCAGACGGACAATACCACACGCGTGCAGCTATCCTGACAGAATTCAGTCCGTCCAGTATGTGAAGGAGCGTCTCTATAAATACACGGATCAGCCCTCAATAGGGATCAGACGGGAATATCAGATTCCACGGGAGCTTTACAGAAACACACAAACAATGGCAGCTGCGCTCTTCTGCTCATCCCAAAACAACATCCAGCATCTACAAGCATCTACAAAAAAAAAAGAAGAGAGACCTCAAAGCGGTTCAGACTGATATATATATATATATATATATATATATATATATATATATATATATATATATATATATATATATATATATATTATATATATATATATATTATTAATTTATATATTTATTTTTTCTATCACACATAGCCTGATTTATTTAAAATTTCTTACAAATTATTACAAATATTTTACAATTATTTTTCTTTAAAAGTGTGTACATTCCTTTACATGAAATAAAATAATTACTCTAATAATTTTATATTAACAGAATTATTTTACAAATATCAATATCTAACTTTTGCAAAATAATACTATTTGCTGTTATAATCTATATATTATTTTAAAAACAAATCTAATTCTAACGGGCCAGCAAAATGTAATATTCCAAGACAATTCCATTAAAAATGCATATGGAATTGTATATATGTGAATAACAGCATAGATCTGGCTCTGTTTTTTGAGACGGAGGTCTTAACTTAACTTTTTAACTTAACTTAACTTAACTTTTAGGAGTCTGAACGCCTCTAGTGACTCTCTGTATAAAGTCATGCAGGTTTAGAAGCACGTGATGGTGATGAATATTAATTTCTGGTGAAGATGCTGAGACGGATCAGACCTCCTTGAACTCCTGGATCTGAGCCTGTTCAAACATAGAGAAGACGTTGGAGTTGGCTCCTTCGGCCGCCCTCTTCTTTGCTTTCTTCGGTGCCTGAAAAACAAACATTCATCTTTAGTCGCTTTCCTATTCGAACTTCAGTAAGGAAAAAAGTTCGATTCACCTGCACGAGTCCGAATGAAAAAAACTGAAATCAAAAACAGAGATTCATTCGAAGCATCGCTTTGCAAAAGAACGTTTTTTTTTGGTATGATCCAGTTTGCATGTTGATATAAAAAAAATGAGTGCTTCACAAATATTTAGAATGCATCACGTTTAATTTTTAAATTAAAGTAAATGTAGGGCTACATAAATTTAACAGAAGATAGAAAATTTATACAGAAATCATTTTCATATCCAGCAATTGCTAGAAAATGTTATGATTAATTATAAAGAAAAGGCAATTAGCAGTAGACAGGCTGATTTTTTTTTTAGTTTTACAATAATCAGTTTTATTTTTAATTTTGAAAAAAAAATACAATTTTATATACTATTTTCGCATTTTGCATAACAATGATTTTAGCAAAAAAAACAACATGCAGTTAACTGTAGCTGTTTTATATATATATATATATATATAGATAGATAGATAGATAGATAGATAGATAGATAGATAGAGAGAGAGATAGGTGCATAACACAAGAGTCATTAAATACTGTAATTGTTTGTATTTATATTAATTTAGGTGGAAAAAACTGATTATGTTAATTAGATTTCCATTGCATCATTTCTTACGTGAAATATTTCAAAATAAGACGAACGCATCAAATTAAGTGCTAACATTTAAACGAGCTCAATATTAAACTCTAAACTGACTAGAACTAAAAAAGCAGTGCATTAGATTACATTCTGAGTTTACGGGTGCTACGGAAAACAGTATTATTTTGCAAGTCGAATATCGTCGATATATATCGTGCTGTCTGTGGTTAAAGTCTGAGTCGGTGGAAGGAGCATCTCTGGTACTCACCATGAGCTCTGCTGCACGGAGGAGATCCCGAGCGCTGCCGGACGACGGGGCCTTTTGTAGACCGGACCGGCCGATATAAATAACACATGCCCCGTTTAGGAAGTGACAGGTAGAAGATGACCCGCTCGGCTCGAGGTCTATTGTGATGAGGTTTAGGATGACGCTCAGCTGTTTGTGAAGCACCTCTCTTCCTCTGCGGGTTATTTCCGGCTCGGGGAAGTTAAAGAAGCTCTGGACTCGACACGGCGTGAACACGGCGAGCATCGTTTAGGATCGAGTCGTTGACTTGCATTGGAGCCCGAATCTACGGAGACCGCTCACAGAATTAAAGCTTTTTCATCGCTTTATTTACAAAAAGAGCTTTCTCTCTGGGCTTACCTCGTGAGATTTCATTCAGCAAGAAATAGATAGATAGATAGATAGATAGATAGATAGATAGATAGAGAGAGATAGATAGATAGATAGATAGATAGAGAGATAGAGATAGAGAGATAGAGAGAGATAGATAGATAGATAGAGATAGATAGATAGAGATAGATAGATAGATAGATAGATAGATAGATAGATAGATAGATAGATAGATAGATAGAGATAGATAGATAGATAGATAGATAGATAGATAGATAGATAGATAGAGATAGATAGATAGATAGATAGAGAGAGAGATAGATAGAGAGATAGATAGATAGATAGATAGATAGAGAGATAGAGAGATAGAGAGACAGATAGATAGATAGATAGATAGAGAGATAGATAGATAGATAGAGAGATAGATAGATAGAGATAGATAGATAGATAGATAGATAGATAGATAGATAGATAGATAGATAGATAGATAGATAGATAGAGAGAGAGAGATAGAGAGATAGATAGATAGATAGATAGATAGATAGAGAGATAGACAGAGAGATAGATAGATAGATAGATAGATAGATAGATAGATAGATAGATAGATAGATAGATAGATAGATAGATAGATAGATAGATAGATAGATAGATAGATAGAGATAGAGAGATAGATAGATAGAGAGATAGAGATAGATAGATAGATAGATAGATAGATAGATAGATAGATAGATAGATAGATAGATAGATAGATAGATAGATAGATAGATAGATAGATAGATAGATAGATAGATAGATAGATAGATAGATAGATAGATAGAGATAGATAGATAGATAGATAGATAGATAGATAGATAGATAGATAGATAGATAGATAGATAGATAGAGATAGATAGATAGATAGAGATAGATAGATAGATAGATAGATAGAGATAGATAGATAGATAGATAGATAGAGAGATAGATAGATAGATAGATAGATAGATAGATAGATAGATAGATAGATAGATAGATAGATAGATAGATAGATAGATAGATAGATAGATAGATAGATAGATAGATAGATAGATAGATAGATAGATAGATAGATAGATAGATAGATAGATAGATAGATATAGATAGATAGATAGATAGATAGATAGATAGATAGATAGATAGATAGATAGATAGATAGATAGATAGATAGATAGATAGATAGATAGATAGAGATAGATAGATAGATAGATAGATAGATAGATAGATAGATAGATAGATAGATAGATAGATAGATAGAGAGATAGATAGATAGATAGATAGATAGATAGATAGATAGATAGATAGAGATAGATAGATAGATAGATAGATAGATAGATAGATAGATAGATAGATAGATAGAGATAGATAGATAGATAGATAGATAGATAGATAGATAGATAGATAGATAGATAGATAGATAGATAGATAGATAGATAGATAGATAGATAGATAGATAGATAGATAGATAGATAGATAGATAGATAGATAGATAGATAGATAGATAGATAGATAGATAGATAGAGAGATAGATAGATAGATAGATAGATAGATAGATAGATAGATAGATAGATAGATAGATAGATAGATATAAGTTACTCCTTGTAAGTCATTTCAAGTGAATGTAAAAATGAATGTAAAAAGTATGAAAACCTTAACATCTTTCACAGCAGTGTTTAGTAAAGAATAAAGCAGCCTCTCACTCATCTGAGGTCTGTTATTGATTATTGATCAGTTATTGATCCGTGTGAGGTCTGCTTCTGGATTTTTGTTGGGTTTCTTTGTTAAGAAGGAGAAATAGTTTTCCTGTATTTAATGCCGCTGTGGTTTGCTGTAAATGATGAGGTCTGGGTTGTGGCTCTTGTGCTGAAATCCTATCCCCATCAATAAAACCAATACAGACGATCAATATTCATCTGTGACCCTCAAACATCCTCATTAAAACATCTTACCAGGACAGACTTCAGATTAAAACGAGCAGGATTATGACATTAATAAACAGTAAAAGGTATCATTCACCAATGTATAATTCTATTGTTTATTGCAGCCTTTTGCTATTTTATGTTTATGCAGCAAAAAATTGCAATATTATGCAAATACGCTGTATTCAGATACAGAGTTTATTCATAAATTCATAACATCAAAGCTGTGTAGTGCAAAATGTTAATCTATACTGCATCTAACACTATTTTAAATAATATTTTGTTGATATATGTAATAAATATCAACTGTTTTATGAGCTTAAATCAAAAGAGGGCAGTGTTTTTTTAAGTAGCCTGTCACTGAAACACTATTATAGTTTTTGTCAGTATGTTTTTTTATTCTTAATCTAAGTTGATTTTGTTAGGTTATATTTTGTATATGTCTATATACCTTTTCTTTCAGTTTTAGTTATTAGTACATTAACTTTAAAAGTGCAAAACGAAAACAAAAATGCTGCCATGGCAACTTGAAATAAGTTTAAATTAAATTAAATTAAAATTGTATTGTATTTAATATTATTTGTAAATTAAATAAAAGTTAAATTGTATTTAATATTATTTGTAAATAAAATTTTCATTGCATTTAATATTATTTGTAAATTAAATAAAATTGTAATTGTATTTAATATTATTTGTAAATTAAATAAAATTTTAATTGTATTTAATATTATTTGTAAATTAAATTACATTTTAATTGTATTTATTATTTCTTGTAAATTAAATTTTAATTGTATTTAATATTATTTGTAAATTAAATTAAATTGTAATTGCATTTAATATTATTTGTATTTAATACTATTGCACTACATGTTATTATTTTATTTTTGTTAGGTTTAAGTGTACTCTAACGGCACCGGCACGGACTATAAGGAATGATTGTCATTTCTTAAATGAATTTGTCACTTCAAAAAGTGAAAAGCTGAATATGCATGCAGCTGAATGCAGGTCTCCTCCAGATTGATTGATTGA
Source organism: Puntigrus tetrazona (assembly GCF_018831695.1). Classification (NCBI taxonomy): domain Eukaryota; kingdom Metazoa; phylum Chordata; class Actinopteri; order Cypriniformes; family Cyprinidae; genus Puntigrus; species Puntigrus tetrazona. The sequence goes on along the minus strand of NC_056703.1, from coordinate 30,951,609 downwards.
TTGATTGATTGATTGATTGATTGATGGACGGATGGATGGGTGGATCTGGTCTCCTCCCCCTTCAGCTGCTGCTATTGATGAATTGATGGATTGATGGAGCTCTTTGTTCGTGGGGTTATTGATTGGCTGTGGCCGTCCTCTCCTCGGCTCTGGTCTGATGTGAGTCTGCTGAAGCTCTGCTGGAAACACGCCGCTATCAGGAGCACGTCCACAAACTCATGGTAAGAGCTGCTTGGCTTTTACTCCACACTCCGGACGCTTTGGCTGTTTTTGGGGACTCGTAGGGACTCGTAGGGACTCGCTCTTCGGCTTTTAGCCTGTCCTTTAGCCTCTTTGCGGTTTCTGTGACATTTTAAAGCAGAAATATTGCTTTGTCTGTCGGGACGGGATCCTGTTCTCCGGCATGAACAAAGAGTCACATGAAGTTTCTTATTATACACAAAAAAGGATGCTAATTTGGTTTGGTAAGTGGTTGAAAACGATTTATTTGAGCTACATTTAACTGGTCGACTAAATGAGTTCATTTAAGGAACTGATTACAACCACTCGCCCTAAAAAGGTTTATTAATTTGTCCTTTTTTTCAGCGCATCAGGTTTCTCGTAAGGCTAAAAATGACTTTTACACCCCACTATAAGTAACAAAACATTTACGCAGGCTATTAATAAATCATTCGTTCTAATCATATGCAGCACTGAAACAAAATGATTTATTAAATGTAACATTTTTTAATGCAATCAATTTATTTTAACTGTGTTCAAATTTAGTAAAGCACCAGCATTTCTTTTCAGTGAGTGTATATATATGAAACAAACCAATAAATACGTATAACATGTATTATTTATTATGATTATAATTCTATGATTTATTAAAAAAGGTTTTGCACATTTTCTATGCAGTTGTATTTCTGTGTGAATCAAAGGTCAAATCTTTCTTCTTCTTTGCATCTTTTTGTGTAAAAATGTTTTATTTTCCGTACAGTAATATTTCTGAGTGTGTGTTAGTTTAGATCTGCTCTTCTTCACAGGATCTGTGTGTGTTTGCTGCAGCGCCACCAACGTAAGACTTTCTCAACTCTTATAAAGACTTTGGTAAACTGTCAAACCTGAGGAATAATTATATATTTTAAACAATAAACATTTTCAACAATAGTCATTACTAAACGTAAATAGGCACAATGTAAACATAAGTGATTTTAAATATAAAATATAAAATTAAATTAAATTAAATTAATATAAAAAATAAATGTAAACTTAAAAATAAATAAAATTTTTTAATTTAAATGTATTAAATATATTGCTAAATATACATGTACTAAATATACTGCTAAATGCAAGTGAAATATATGATATCAAAATTTGCAATTTGATTATGATTAATTGAAATGCATGAAAAAAACATGATTTTTTTGCTAATGAACTCTTCATATACTAGGCATACTTAAATATTAATGTAAATATACTAAATATGTTACTATATATTTATATTAAATATAAATGTAAATGTAAACTTAATTGTAAATAAATTGAAATATGCTAAATATATCGCTAAATGTAAAATTAACTATACTACTCGATATGAATTTAAATAAATAAAATGTTATATAATAAATAAATATAATTTACTAAATTAAATAAATTAATTAAATACATTTTAAATAATTATTTAGTTATTAAATAAATATAATTTACTTAAAATGTACTAAATATATGAAATAGTAAATGTGCTAAATTTACTACATTTAATCATGTAAATGTAAATATACTTGCTAAATGTAAATACTGTATATTGCTAAATACCATACTAAACCTATATAATAAATACTAAATGTTTTAAACATAAAAAAATGAGACTGAATATATTGCTGAATATGAAATGCACTGTATAGATGGAAATAGTTAGGAGGGAAGGTGGTCATGAAGCTCTTCTGGTTTGTAGGTCTGATTTGGAGACGATGGTCGCGTCGAGAGATCGTGACCTTCACCGTCTGGAACAGGAAGTGCGACGGCTTCAGCGTCTCCTGCAGGAAGTCCAGGTGCGATCGGCCAATCGCGTCGCTCTGCTGGAACAGCAGCTGGCCAGTAAATCCCAGCACATAGAGGTAGAAGGATTTCGTGATTAAAGGAACGTTTAACGACTGGTTTAATCCCGCTAACATCCCGTCTGTTTGTTAGAGACTTCAGGCCGAGCTCCAGAACCAGCGGGACCACGGAAGATCCGGACCGAGCTCAGGTACCGCACGCATCCTGCAAGAACGTGCTTTTAAAATCAGCGCTTTTTAACATTATTCTGACTTTCAGGACTCTCCGAGCGCTGATGCAAAGCACTGAAGTAGTTTCGGTAAGAGAAACACTTTTGACTTTCTCATGTGGCCTGAACCAGACATCTTTAATAAATACATAAATACATAAATAAATAAATAAATAAATAAATAAATAAATACAAATAGCTGAATAATAAAAATGCATATTAAAGAATGGAGTTTTGATATATTTACGGCAGGGTGTTTATGACATATATTCATGGAACATGATCTTTACTTAATATCCTAATTTTTGGCATAAAAGAAAAATGTATTATTTTGACTCGAATATACCGGTGCTGTACTGTATTTCTGTGGCAGTAATATTAATAACAGGAGATTCTGAGTCACTGAGTTTGATTCTGTCTCAGGTTTCTGATGTCAGGAGCATCTCTGTTGATGAAGGTGAGCCTTTCATCCTCTTCACTGGATGTGTTTTTGAAATGAATTATTTTAAATGAATTATTCAGATTTTAATATTTGGCCTTTTTTTACATTTTTCTTTTCTTTTATTTTATAATTTATATATATAATAATAATAATAATAATAATAATAATAATAATAATAATAATAATAATAATAATAATTATTATTATTATTATTATTATTATTAAAATTTAAATTGTATATCAAGTCTTTATTTGTTTTATTTAAAAATGTATTTTTATTTAAATTCCTCAAATATAATGTCAATGGTAAAGCTGACATTGTGTAGTTTTTTTTTACTTTTTATTCTAACATTAATTAATTTAAAATAAAATATTTTAGTGTTTATTTTGTTTTTATTTTAGTTATTTATTTTAATGACATATTTTTAGCATTTTATTTTTAAATGATTTCTTTGAATTTATTTAAAATAAAACATCTTAATTAGTAGTTCAATTAGTCAATAATATATATCTGGTTTTTATTTCAAAATTATTTATACATATTTAAATTTACTTCAAATAAAACCTCCATAGCGCAGTCTCTGTTCACATAGAAAGAGAAAATAAAAATAAAATAAAACAAGAAAAAAAACCAAGTAATTTTGGGCTAGCTGTACATTCTGGTGTGTTTCTACAGATCCTGTGATCCAGAAAGAAAGGACAGAGTTTCATCCGTGCGCTGGAGAAGAAGAAGCCCTGAATGAATCCTCTTCATGGTCTCTGAGCGTCCAGAGCTTCATCAAAGAGGAGACCGACTGTGGTGAAGACGAGGAGGAGTGTGACACGGCTCGATTAGCTCGGCGGGTGAAGGACGCTCTTCAGCGGCTCAACATCGGTCAGCGGGTGTTCGGTCACTACGTGCTCGGCCTCTCTCAGGGGACCGTCAGCGACATCCTGGCCAGACCCAAACCCTGGAGCAAGCTGACCAGCAGAGGAAGAGAACCCTTCCTCAGAATGAAGCACTTCCTGTCTGACGAGCGCAGCATCCGAACGCTCGGCGCCATCCAGGAGACACTGAGAGGTCCGAGGAGGAACGAGGGATGAATGGAGGCGTGGATGGGTGTTAAGATGGATGGAGGGATGGATTTATGGATGTTAAGATGGAGGGATGTTAAGATGGAGGGATGTTAAGATGGATGGATGGATGGATGTTAAGATGGATGGATGGATGTTAAGATGGATGGATGGATGTTAAGATGGATGGATGGATGGATGTTAAGATGGATGGATGGATGATGGATGGATGGATGGATGGATGGATGGATGTTAAGATGGATGGATGGATGGATGGATGGATGGATGATTGGATGGATGGATGGATGGATGGATGGATGGATGTTAAGATGGATGGATTATGGAGATGGATGGATGGATGGATGGATGTTAAGATGGATGGATGGATGTTAAGATGGATGGATGGATGGATGGATGGCTGGATTATGGATGTTAAGATGGATGGATGTTAAGATGGATGTTAAGATGGATGTTAAGATGGATGGATGGATGGATGGATGGATGGATGGATGGATGGATGGATGTTAAGATGGATGGATGTTAAGATGGATGGATGGATGGATGGATGGATGGATGGATGGATGGATGGATGGATGGATGGATGTTAAGATGGATGGATGTTAAGATGGATGGATGGATGGATGGATGGATGGATGGATGGATGGATGATGGATGGATGGATGGATGGATGGATGGATGGATGGATGGATGGATGTTAAGATGGATGGATAAGATGGATGGATGGATGGATGGGATGGATGGATGTTAAGATGGATGGATGTTAAGATGGATGGATGGATGGATGGATGGATGGATGTTAAGATGGATGGATTATAGGATGGAGGGATGGATGGATGGATGTTAAGATGGATGGATGGAAGGATTAGTTTTCAGAAAGAAAGAAAAATAGGCCAAGCAAAATACATCTTTTTTCTTGTTTTAATTGTAAATAGTGTCTATTTGAAAAAAAAACTTTTAGGCACAATATTGTGTAGTTTTTTTCTTCAGGTACATTATTTGCTTTCAAAATGTTTAGATTTGGAAATAGGCTTTCTTTCTTTCTTTCTTTTTTTTTCACAGTATAGTTTTAAACGTGGTGAAGATAAGAAGAACAGTCCTATAATACAGTATTTTTATTGTTTGTGCCTCCGAAGGCGTCTTGGTGTCGTGGGCCGCTCCTGAAAGAAGCTCAGAAGACGTGATCAAGAAGGTTCTGGATCAGAGACGTCTGCAGAGTCAGTGCTTCCTCATGTCCCTCGCAATTCAGTAATAATTCATCAACACCAGATTGAAATATGGTTAAGGCATTTGTTTTGTAACACTTTAGCATGATGGAATATTATAAGGTACATTCTGATTTATGTGATTTGAACCTTGAACCTTTCACTTCATTTCATTAATCTATGAAGTTTTAGTTGTTTTAGTTTTAGTTGTTATCATCAAAAAAAAAAAAAATAAATAAATAAAAAAAAAAAAAAAAAAAAAAAAAAATATATATATATATATATATATATATATTATTTATTATTATATTTTTTCTGTTCATATTTATTTATTTAAATATTAAATGTTATTATTTTAATATTATTTTCAAGAATTAAAATAACCCTGATTAAAACTACATTATATGAAGTGTTCTTCAGTTAACATTTTAATAACAACATTAATTAACATGCATATCAGTTTAGGTCTATCCTTTTGAAATAAAAATACAAAATAATTTTTTTTTTTTTTTTTATATATATACAAGTTTATTTTTAATTATTTTATTAAGTGTTAGTTAACCATTCTTAGAATTGTGGTAACTACCTGAAAACAGTGTGTGAAAAAGATATATGTGTGTATGTTCTAGTGCTGGATATTAATGACGATGATGACGATGATGAAGGCAGCAGGCGGGATGGAGACTCATCAGATGACATCATCAGGAGCATCCTGCAGCAGGCCAGACACGAGACGCAGACGGAGACGGCCCGGCGGGGAGGAGAGGATTCTGGGACGCCGGAGCCCAGCGCTCGGTCCACGGCTGATTTTGTCCAAAGCATCATTCAGAAAGTCAAGTGTGAACTAAAAGAAGACCCAGGGCCCTCAGCTCCTCCAGCGGGTCCGGGGCCGGAGCCTCAGAGACCTCGCTCCTGTCCCATCAGCAGCGGCTCTGAGCTTCACGCTCTGTGTCTGGACACACTCCACATCACACACAGAGTCAAAGAAACACTCAGCACCAACAACATAGGTGTGTGTGTGTGTGTGTTCACTGCGCTTAAACACACCATGAACAGAGAGCAGAGTCTGTCTAAACATCAGGGACTCCTCGGGAAAACGGCTAGAAAATAAATGAAAGCATTAGATGGAAAAACATACTTCATCAAAATAAAGTGGTATTATTAAATCGGACTTGAAAGGTTTAGTATTTTAGTAAAATAAATTATATATATATATATATATATATATATATATATATATATATATATATATATATATATATATATATATATATATATATATATATATATATAAAAAATTGTATAAAAATAAATAAATATATATATATATATATATATATATATATATATATATATATATATATATATATATATATATATATATATATATATATATATATATATATATATATATATATATAAATTTTTACATATTTTATGTAAATTTAATTTTAGTTAAACTAAATGAAAATAAGAAATTTAAGAAAATAAGAAATAAAAATTTACATGTAAAGGTTAATGTAAAATATTAAAACCTAATGAATATGATGTAAAGCAAACAGTCAGTTACTTTATTATTTTATTTATTTTTTGTTAATTTTAACGTTTCTAAAATATTTTATTTTAATTATTATTATTATTAAATAATTGTTGGTCGTATATTTGTTTAGCAAATAAGTTTGCATATATCAGTTTGCTTTGGAAACTAAGTAGTAAAGAATTATATGAACCAGAAAATGTAATCTTTTTTTTTTTTTTTGATGACTGATGAAGTTAAAAACTATACGCCTGAACCTGCTTTTTACATTGCAAGATATTTCTAATTTCATATTTCAAAAAAAAAAACTGTTGAAAAATGTCATTCTCATTAATGGCATGAAATGTAGAGCACATTTACATTCAGTGTATAATCTCGATGTAATAATGCTGTTGTTGTGCTCCCTGCAGGTCAGAGAGTGTTTGGTGAAGAGGTTTTGGGTTTAACACAGAGCTCGGTGTCTGAACTGCTGTCACATCCCAAACCCTGGAAGAAACTCAGTCTGAAGGGAAAGGAGAACTTCATCCGCATGCATCTGTGGCTCCAAGACCCTCAAAACATCCAGAAGATCAAGGATAAGAAGAAGATGGACCATAGAGGTGAGTGGTGTGTGAGTGAGTGTGTGTGAGTGTGTATGAGTGTGTGTGTGTGTCTGAGTGTGTGTCTGTGTGTGAGTGTGTGTCTGTGTGTGTGTGAGTGTGTGTGTGTCTATGTCTGTCTCTGTGTCTGTGTGTGAGTGTGTGTCTGTGAGTGTGTCTGTGTGTGAGTGTGTCTGTGTGTGTGTGTGTGTGTGTGTGTGTGTGTGTGAGTGTGTGTGTGTCTATGTGTGTGTGTGTCTGTCTGTCTCTGTGTGTGTGTGTGAGTGTGTGTGTCTGTGTGTGAGTGTGTGTGTGTCTCTGTGTGTGTGTGTGAGTGTCTGTATGTGTGTGTGTGTAAGTGTGTGTGTCACCAGTCTCTCAGCAGTGAATGGGTGCCGTCAGAATGAGAGCGCTCCAGTCCATCAGTTAACTAAACGTCTCCAAATCTGATCGCTCTGTGGATGAGCTGGTGTCTGTGTTGTGTTCGGCAGCTCGTCTGAAGCGTGTTCTGACCGGATCAGGGGGTTCCTCTCAGAGGTGGCTGGACGCAGGAGCTCAGGGGTTTAGTGATGACCGGGGCCGGTGCGAGGCCACGAAGAGGCCGAGGGTGATCCTCAGCGCTCCGGAGAGAGAAGCACTGCTGGAGACGTATCGGACGGAGCCGTATCCGTCTCAGATCACCGTCGAGAGGCTCGCGGCACGGCTGGGTCTGAACACCAGCACTGTTAGCAACTGGTTCTACAACTACAGGTGACTCTCAAACGGATCCTAATGAGCAGTTTAGAGATATAAACCTGACATGTAAGGACGCAGTGTGTGCCAGGCTCACTTTATTTACACATTTGCACAGTTTCCAATATCATTTTGACTACAGATTTAATAAAAGCTTGAAAATGTAAGGGATTTATAACATAAATATACAAATAAAATAATGATCAGACCCGCTATCTGTTTTTACGACAATACATTACATTCCTAAATTTTTATAAATGGTTAAAACAGAATTATAAAATATTTTAAATAATGTTTATTATGTTATTATTACATCATATCATATTTCTCATTATATTAATCATCGTTTAACGGGTGCTTTTATCCGAAGTGACTTACAAATTAGATTATACATATATGCATACACAGACACACGTAAAAAATATATTAGATGAATTTATTACTGAAACAATTAATCACAATTAAATAGAAAATGTTCTGAGTACATTTGTTACGTGTATATATAGAAATCCAAACATATGCATGTATATATTTAAAAAATATTTATTTATGTATAATATAAAACATATCTAAAATGTATATACATGTAAATATTTTCAATATATTGTATTAGTGTGTATTTATTTATATATATATATATATATATATAAAAAAAAAAAAATATATATATATATATATATATATATATATATATATATATATATATATATATATATATATATATATATATATATATATATATATATATATATATATATATATATATATGGTTCAAAAAATAAACACGTAAATGAAGTATAAACGTGATTCGTAAACCTTTGCTTTCTCTCTGCTGACAGGTCTAGACATAGACAAGATGTTCTTTCTGCTCCAGGAGAACCCAGAACTTTTCCGAGTCCAGTCGTTCGTAGTCCGGTTTCAGCCGGTGTAGACCGAATCAAACAGGAGCCCAGTGATGGAGAGACGGAGGACACGGATCTGCTCGGACACGTCTCTGTCGGCGTACAGTCCATCTCCAGAGTGAAGACCGAGAGAGAGGAAGATCTCTTCTCCTAAACAATGAAGAAAACGTCTCCCTGATGAGCTCCAAATCTGTCTTTTTTTATTCAGAATTTAATTTCAGGAATAAGTAAACCCTGACTGGCCAGATTGGTTTATATTTTTTTTTAGCGTGACTGAAGAATAATTGTTGGTTGTATAGTTGTTTGATAACTACTTGTATAAGTTCATTTATATTCGGTCTGGTTTGGAGACTAAATGGTACATGGGAAAGTTTGCTAATAAATTCCTGCTTTGGTGACATTCAGAATCATATTTTTCCTTTAATTTGTATTTGTTCTAACTATTTTGTGGGAAACATGGCTTTTAAATTAGTATATGAAGCTACATACGTGATTCAAATAATAAACAGCAATGCCGTTTTATTAAAAGAATATATATTCCCAGTTATTTAACTCGAGATCAAATAAACTTGAATAAAGCACATACGTTTACACTTAAGTAAATTGAAATCAGCACAAATATTATAGCCTCCCTTTTTTCACAGGCTTGCAAAAACGTCCTATACACTGTATTAAATGTTTGTGATTTTTCTTAAATCAAAACGATAATAAATATATACTTTAAGAGTTATTTATAATCTTTACACTTGTGTTTATCAATGCTTTGGGGTTGCCAGGGGGTTACAAAATACATCAAATAGTTACCAATAATAGATTAATTCTATTCTACAATTTCTACAGTAATTAACACACACGCGTTAAGAGTTACAACGGCAGCATCAAAAATGTGATGATAATATGATGATAAAAACCAACAAAATCACGTGTCCGCTATAGCCAAAACAAAAACGTCTGTCACGTGACACGCCCGCGCGTGATTGCGTCACGACGTCGCAGCGTCACATGACCGCGGCAGCACAGCTGAGAGGGAGCGTCATGGCGGCGTAGAGCGGATTACTCAATGTTTACATTCCGTTTACCGTCTCTTTTCTGACATTACTCCGGTTTTACCGCGACGGGGCGCGTCTTCTGCGGGGAGCGCGTGAAGCGGGTGAGTGCGCGGCGCTCGCGGTGTTTTATGAGCGGGTTTCGGTGCCGGGCTGACGGGTTCCGCCCTCCACGACAACAACAACAAACACAAACACACGCTCGCGCTAGCATCTAATGACAGACGTTCGTGTCTAACACCTGATCAAATCCTCTCAGGAGCTGTGCAGTCAATGCACTGCTGTGTGTCCCTGCAGTTTAGGCCGGTTCAACGACTGCTGCTGCAACCACACAGCCTGTCTAGACAGCACACTTGGTTCGCTGCCTGTTTAGGGACCATCAGCCGGAGTAAGCTGACAGATGCGTGGACGCTAGCTCTTAATGCACAGCAGACGCGTCTGAACGCTGCACGATAATCAACACGGGAGGTTAATAAGCGCAGGTAGCTGCTTTTTAGCTGATCCCTACCTTTTGAGGATTGATTTTTTTGTGAGATTGGACGCTCTCGCAATAGTGAAGCGCTTTGAGTGAATGTGCTCCTGCAGGATTGAGCTGCTCAAAGCCACAATCGTGTGTTTTGTTGAAAGCAAACAGATATTGTCAGTTAATATTAGCTTGTCAGTAAAAGCATGACAAGATATTGTGTTTGCATGACCTTTCTTTGACTTTTAGGATCTTTCTTTGCACGTTCTTTGATTAGTTTACATTCCCATCAGTGTGTGTGTGTGTGTGTGTGTGTTTTAACCGTAACACTGTTTAGGTTTGACCTGCCCTTCAAAACCGGTTTTATTTTTAATCCACCCTGCTGTTTATTATTGGTTGCCTGTGAATTCTGATCAGGTTGTTTGAATCCCTGCGAGTCACATTAATCAGGGTTTCAAAAAGCTCTTAACTCACTCTTCCACAAATGAAGGCTATAAAGAGGTCTCAAGTCAGAGCAGAATAGTTCGGCCGCTGCAAAAAAAGGAATATCTTCCTCCGTGCTTTCCTTAAATCAAAATGCGTTTACTTGAGATGCAAAGTGAACATATGAAGTCTTGTTTGAGAGCAATAAAATAAAATTAAACTAGGGTTACGCTTAAAACCTAAATAGATGTCTGCAAATGGATGGAGGATGAAAAGACGTGCACTGCAGCAGATGTTTGTTCTTGTTTAAAGCGTAAACTCGCTCCGTTCTGATGTAATTATTATTTCACGTTGATTTAAAAGTATTTAGACGCTTGCACTGGACAGAAGACAAAAATACTGAAATACAGAAGCTACAGTAAAAGTCACATTTGCAGACTTTATATACTTAGAGACCATGCTGATGGATTGCTTTCCACTCAATATGTTTCTTTCCATTCATTTTTTTCTTTAATTACCTTAAATTTAAGGCTAATCTGTTGTACTTATTGTTAAAAGTTATTAGTATTTTCCTGAAACAGCGTGCGGTGAAATGATAAAGGCATCTGAAGTGTGCGCGTTGTCACGTGACCTGATGAGTTTTTGTAATATTTAACTCCCTCTTTTTGGACCTCTCCTCTCCTGCAGACTTTCTTTCTTTCCCGGAGCATCTTCTCGACGCAGACAGACCGGTCCAGGTCCGGAAGCAGACGCAGGATCAGGTGTGTAGGTCTTCTCTGTGACGTGGTGTGTGGAATGCGTGCGTGTCCGTGCATGCGTGAGAAGATCTGCGCTTCAGATAACTCGCTTCTCGCATGTTTTCTGGAGTTGAAATGAACACCGTCTTGTGCCGATATCGATGAGACGCACGATCAGATTTTGAGCTTGTTTGTGACGGGAAACTATTGTATGAATGAAAAGCCTGTCGGACATTTTGGTTTTATTTTTCTAAAGATAAGATATTCCTGTGATCGGCGAGACCTCACATGACGTCTGTAAAATAATTTATACATTTCTGTGTCAGGTATATATATATATATATACATGCATATTAAATACATGCATATTAAATACATGCATGCATATATATATATATATATATATATATATATATATATATATATATATATATATATTTGCTTAAAGAAAATTAAGCCTTTATATGAACAATTTATATTTTAATTTAAGTATTTATAAATCACGCTAACATTTGTTTGCATTCATTTTTAATTCTGACGTAATTGTATATTAATTGCATGTTGTTTTAGTATATTTTCTAATATTTACACTTTTATTTAAAAATTTATATTTGAGTTTGTAAGTATTTTTAAGCTCTCTCTCTCTCTATATATATTTCTATATTTCTATATTTTAATTATTTTAATTTTTTTCTTTAGTACATCAAGATAAGCTTAATAAAAACGAGAAACAGGCCGAAATGAAGTGTTTTTATATTTTAATTTATATTTTTATATTTTATTTTATACAATTAATATTTTTCATTTATTTCAGTTAACATTTATTTCAAGTAACGTAAATGTTTTAGAGGTTTGCGTTTTAGTTTTAGTCAAGTAATATGTGTAACAAGTTCTATATTTTGTAGTATTTTACAGTAATGAGACTTACATGTGAATTTGATTCATTGACATAAAATAGTCGTATTGGCACTAAACTAATCTTTTTTTTTAATGTAAAATGTTTTTATTGCGTTCTTGAATCTCTGAAGTGCCTGTATAAGGTAAATCCATGCGATCGATAGCTCGAGTCTCATCTAACGGCGTCACTGTATTGATCCGCTCCGAAAGGATCGGCATGATTCAGCAGCAGCCGAACGCCTCAGTGATTATGAAATGCGTGATCGATTACGCCGCTGTTTGTGCGCTAAAGGGAGATCGGGAACTGATTTTAATAGCGTCATCCAAATCAAAACCTATAGTTTAAAGTGAACCTAAATGGATTTAAACTCTGCTCGTCTCGATGTGTCTCAGGTGGGTGGTGTGTTTGTCGTCTGTGGGGCTGAGATCCTCTCTGTCCGCTCGTCCCGGGGTCATGGTAAGACCTTTCTCTCACATCAAGGCATTGGTGTTTGGAAGCCTGTGTCCTGCGTTACTGTTCCTCCCACAGAGACACAAAATCACAGCGTGTTAATTACGTATATATAAACACACATACACGCAGTATATATTTAGAAAATATTTACATTCATGTCATTTATATTATAAATACATAGTTTTGATGCATAGCAATAATATGCATGCATGTTTGTGTGTTTATATGTGCGTAATAAATATGCACACGAATGTTATCTTAGTATTCAATCCAAAACTTTTATTTTGTATGTGATGAATCGTTTAGCGCGACACACATATAAACACCGCAACCTGTACTGATGTGCACTTGCGTGTCATGTTGCTCTTTTTTTGCTTCATTTGTATTTCTGTGTGGAAATGCTGATGTCTCTTCTCAACGTTTGAAGGTTGAAGAGGGCCGGCGGTGTTTGGAGGCCCGTGGGAGCCCCGTCCCCGAGGATCAGCAGGTATCACAGCGCTTTAGGAAGAATAATCATATTATATCTGTCCCATGTCTGTTTTTATGGTCAATATATATATACACACATATATATAAAAATGTGACACGTACATACAAGCGACACATAATAAATACTGTATTATTTATCATATATAGTTATATATTTATTTATAATGCTGTCAAACCAAAATTTATTCAGACACCTTCAACATTTATTGACTATAGTTAGGTGTAAACTGTGCCAGAACAAATTAAACTTCAGCAAAACAGTCAGGTCACTTTTATTTTTTAAATTTCACCCGTAGTCTACTGCATGACGAACTATGAGGTATAATCTTGTAGAAAATATGAAACATTATGCCTATATCTTGTAATAATTTTGATTTATTTATTTATATATATAGGCGTGTGTGTGTACACACAGACACACACATAATGTGATCTAGAAATTAAAGTAAGATATAAGATGTGTATATATATAATTTACCATCAGAAAAATTGGGTTCTAAAATGTAATTTTAGAAATGTTTTTTCTTTAATAAATGTAACCATCCAAATAAAATTCAGAAAACTGTAATGTGTGTGTGTGTCTGTGTGTGTGTGTGTGTGTGTGTGTGTGTCTGTGTGTGTGTGTGTGTGTCTGTGTGTATCTGTGTGTATCTGTGTGTGTATGTGTGTGTGTCTGTGTGTGTCTGTGTGTGTGTGTGTGTGTGTGTGTGTGTCTGTGTGTGTGTGTGTGTGTGTGTGTGTGTGTGTGTGTGTGTGTGTGTGTGTGTGTGTGTGTGTGTGTCTGTGTGTGTGTGTGTGTCTGTGTGTGTGTGTGTGTGTGTGTGTGTGTGTGTGTGTGTGTGTGTGTCTGTGTGTCTGTGTGTGTGTGTGTGTGTGTGTGTGTGTGTGTGTGTGTGTGTGTGTGTGTGTGTGTGTGTGTGTGTGTGTGTGTGTGTGTGTGTGTGTGTCTGTGTGTGTGTGTGTGTGTGTGTGTGTGTGTGTGTGTGTCTGTGTGTGTGTGTGTGTGTGTGTGTCTGTGTGTGTGTGTGTGTGTGTGTGTGTGTGTGTGTGTGTGTGTGTGTGTGTGTGTGTGTGTGTGTGTGTGTGTGTGTGTGTGTGTGTGTGTGTGTGTGTGTGTGTGTGTGTGTGTGTGTGTGTGTGTGTGTGTGTGTGTGTGTGTGTGTCTGTGTCTGTGTGTGTGTGTGTGTGTGTGTGTGTGTGTGTCTGTGTGTGTGTCTGTGTGTGTGTATGTGTGTGTGTGTGTGTGTGTGTGTGTGTGTGTGTCTGTGTGTGTGTGTCTGTGTGTGTGTCTGTGTGTGTGTTCTGTGTGTGTTTCTGTGTGTGTGTCTGTGTGTGTGTCTGTGTGTGTGTCTGTGTGTGTGTCTGTGTGTGTGTATGTGTGTGTGTGTGTGTGTGTGTGTGTGTGTGTGTGTGTGTGTGTGTGTGTGTGTGTGTGTGTGTGTGTGTGTGTGTGTGTGTGTGTGTGTGTGTGTGTGTGTGTGTGTGTGTGTGTGTGTCTGTGTGTGTGTGTGTGTGTGTGTGTGTGTGTCTGTGTGTGTGTGTGTGTGTGTGTGTGTGTGTGTGTGTGTGTGTGTGTCTGTGTGTGTGCCTGTGTGTGTGCCTGTGTCTGTGTGTGTGTGTGTGTGTGTCTGTGTGTGTGTGTGTGTGTGTCTCGCAGGTCCCGTTCCCGCTGCTGCAGGGCGAGTGTGTGGAGCACGTCTCCAGAGCAGAGGAGTCCCTCATTGCCTTAACCAGCTACCGCCTTCACTTCAAACTACAGGAGAACATCATCAATGTGAGCGTCTCCGTCTGCTCGCACGCATCCAGTGAACCAGAACACCGGTACACCAGATTAGACCAGCGACAGCGACCGGTCTGCCCACATGATACCAGAGTGTCAATCACAAACCACAGCCAATCACAAGAGCCTGTGGGCGGAGCCTCTCTGCTGACTCGCTTGGATTTTAATAATCAGATGAATAGAAATAAAAGCATTATCTAATACTGCTCAGTGCCTGATATAACCTTTGTCAGGCAGTAACCTAGTAAAAAAAATTATTTCTATTAATTTATTTCATGCTAAGTATACTAATAATTCATTTTTGTATTTATGTAACCTGTATATAACCTTAAGATCTGAAAAATTGATAAACTTAATTTCTACTTAATGCAAATGCTGAAGTACAGTTAAATATATATTTAGTATATTTTATTGTGCTTGAGTGGAATTAGACAATTAGACCCTTTAAACATTAAAAAGCTAAAACACATTTTAGACTTAATATTAAGAAAAGTGCATTTGATAACAAAATGGGAGAAACTTAGTGCGTAATTTATATGAAGTCTTGAGTTATCCGTCAGTAAATAAGGTAACTAATTGAACTATATAATGCATTCTGAATGTATTGTTTTTTACTGGCATACATTTGTTTGTTAACAGCTTCACGGTTATAAAAAAGTTCATGCAAAGACCTAATTAGTACCTGCTTTAACTCGTCACTTAGTGTGAATGTAATTGTTCTCAGTTGTGACTTAAAATAGAAACCATCTCAAAAATAGGATCCTGTCGCAGCTCAAACACTTTTAATAACTCTTCTGTTGTCAACAGCATTAGTTAAATGCATTTTATGCTTTTTAAGGATTAGTTCACCCAAAAATAAGAGTTATGCTGCCATTTACTTTATTTGGTGTCCAGCGATGCAAAAATTCTCTTTTGCATAGAATCTAAAAAAAGATCAAATGCTCGACAGACATGAAGTTTGAATATAAGCAAAGATGTTTGAATGTGAGCAAATGGAATTTTAGACCATTAAAAGGTCAGCAAATTCAAACGGGTACATTTGAAATGTTACTTGAATAAAAATAACATTTTATTTAGCAAAAAAATGTATATATATATATATATATATATATATATATGTGTGTATATATATATATATATATTTATTTATTTTTCTGCTAAATATATAAAATGTTATTTTTATATTTATATATATATATATATACTGTATATATATTAATACAATTCTTAAAAATATTTTAAAATTTAAATATAGTGTAACAATGTTTTATAAAACTATATATATATATATATATATATATATATATATATATACACACACACAACTATTTAATATTTAAAGAAATAGCAATAATAAAAATGACATGAAAACATGAAAATAAAAACCCATAACAGGATCTTAATGTCTCTGACTGCCTTCACTAAAGAAACCACGTGTCCCTGCTGAAGTGGTGATGTTTCTGTTTGTCTCCAGGTTCCTCTGCAGCTGATTGAAAGCGTGGAGTGCCGGGATCTGACTCAGCTGCAGCTCACCTGTAAAGACTGCAAGCTCATCAGGTACGTTTCTGTATAACAATACACCTGTTACACCTCAATCTTTCTCTCACAGTTCAGAGAAAAGAAGGCAGAACGTGCGAGATTTAGTTTTTCTCAGAACATTTATGTCTTGTGTTTCTTAACCTCACATTTTCGCAATTCTGTCCTTTTTATCAGAATTCTTAGTCAATGAATGGAGTCTAAATCTTTTTTTTTAAAGATTAGTATTAGAATAGAGAGTGCTGGAGAAGTGTTTTTAGCCAGTTCTTAAATAAACCGACTATCTCACAATTCGGACTTCTTATTAGTTTTTTTTTAGGTAATTAAAAGCTAAGTTGAAAGGTACGAGCTTGTAGAGTTTTATCTGTTTGTGTTCAGGTGTAACTTCCTGTCGGCGGAGCAGTGTCAGGATTGGCTGAGGAGGATCAGCTCAGTCGTTCGTCCGCCGGCGCGCCTCGAGGAGCTCTTCGCCTTCGCCTTCCTCTCGTGTAGCTTCAGCATCTCTGCAGAGGACAGAGAGGTGCATGATGGGATCTGCCGCGCAGGTACTTCTTCTTTGGGAAAACGCAGCTCTTTTTCGTGCAGGACGAATGCGGTTCAGCTCCAAAAGTGACGGAAAGCAGCAAAGAACGACAAAAACAAAAGTGTGAAAACTGTTTAGTTTTATTTTTGGTTTAAATGTAAACAATTATGTCAATTGCAATTGCAACGTATCATGGCAGGGCTATCATCGTTAGCTAAAATTAAAGCTATTAAAAAAATGTCAACTGAAATAATGCAGAAATAAGTTATAATATTAGAATTTTCTGATGAAAATTAGAAATGGTCTCTTCGCGACTGAAATAAGTTGGACAAAAAAGAAAGAAAATAAGTCAAAAATATATTAAACCTAAATAGTAATATGTAAGAAAATAATAAAACTAATACAAATGACAAGAGGACATTATTATATTTATTATATAGTAATATCAAATATATTATAAGAGTAATAATAATATGTAATAATAGAGTTGATGTTGATGATGATTTATTAAAGTGTTTTATTTCAGCTTGTTGCAAGGGAAGTATTTCTCATGTGTACTAAAATAAAATGTTAAATTAAAAATTAAAAACCTTGTTAAAATGAAACCTTGTAAAAAATAAATAAATAAATAAATAAATAATAAATATATATATGTATGTATTATGTTGTTTATACTATACAAATAATTCTAAAAATAACACGTTTTGACATAATTTTTTTTCTGGTGTGTGTGTTGTTGTGTGTGTTTGCAGGAGGAAACCAGCGGAGGTTCAGACGAGAAATGGAGAGGATGGGCTTCGACACACACAGTGCCTGGAGAATCTCCACCATCAACAGCAACTACAGGTTTCTCACACACACACACACACACACACACACACACACACACACACACAATGTACAGAGCAGATTCATCACGTGTGTGTGTGTGTGTGTGTGTGTGATCCCGCAGGCTTTGTGCCAGTTACCCCGAGCAAATAATCGTGCCTGCCGCCGTCTCTGACCAGGAGCTGGAGAGCGTGGCAGCCTTCAGATCGTGGAAGAGGCTCCCGGCCGTCGTTTACAGGTGTGTGTGTGTGTGTGTGTGTGTGTGTTTGATAAAGTTCAGCTCCTGTCGTGATTGTTTGAAGTCAGTAAACACATTAATCACATGCTGAAGGATACTTACTACCAAGGGTTAGCATAACTAGCCATAAAGCACTGTTTACAGTGTTCCTAAACCAACTCAGTAATGCATGACCAAACACTTCTTAGCTGATCGAAATCGAACAAACAATTGGTTACATTACATTTTAGGGCCCTTTAGTATCTATTTATTTTTTTCAAATTGTGTTTACATTTTTCCACCGATCAATTTTTTATTCATTAAAATCTTTCTGGATTCTGTTTAGCTGGTAGAATTTAATTTCAGTAAGTAAAAAAAGTCCATTGAACTAACTGAAACCACGATTAACCTTTGACCCAGACACCAGAGTTCGGGCGCTGTGATTGGTCGCTGCGGGCAGCCAGAGGTCAGCTGGTGGGGTTGGCGTAATGCTGACGACGAGCACCTGGTCCAGGCCATCGCCAAAGCCTGCGCCGAGGATCGGGCTGAGAACACGGCGCAAGCTAACGGCTCCTGCGTTCCTCACCGCGTCCCCGGAGAGCTCGGAGACTCCGTGGCCAATGGGAGCGTGGCAGAGGCGGAGCCAAAGGCCACGCCCTCTCCGAAGCTGCTGATAATGGACGCTCGCTCGTATGCGCTGCCGCCGAGCCAATCGGGCCAAAGGAGGCGGCTGTGAGTGTCCAGGTAATGCTGCAGGGCTGACGTCTAGAACACATTTAATCCGGGATGGCTTGCTTTAAGCAGCGTCTGTGCTTGCTCTGTAGAGTACTACCCCAGCTGTGAGGTCATGTTCATGGGGATGGCCAACATCCACTCCATCCGGAAGAGCTTCCAGAGTCTGCGGACGCTCTGTGCTCAAGTGCCTGATCCGGTCAAGTGAGTCGAGCTGCTAGCCACGGCCACGGACTGCTTAAACAGAGTTATCTGTAGGATACATAAAAGAGCTGATCTGGTCAGAGACAGTGACAGGTTTAGTTTTATTTAGTCAAGCATGGATTTTGAAATCAGTAAAATGTTGCTATGCTATGGCTGATAACTTATAACTTATAATAATATAGATAAAAGCAATGCAGTTACATAAATAAAATATATTTAATTTACTTTATTTCGTTTTTTTAATATATGTTTTAATATATGAGTGTGTGTATTACATATACACAATATTATATAATTATTTGATTACTTTTACATAAAATAATAAGGCATTAGAAAGCATAAAAGAATTTAAGGCATTTATATAAATATAAATATATGTGTGTGTATATATATATATATATATATATATATGTGTGTGTGTGTGTGTGTGTGTGTGTGTATAGCTTATATATAACTGATTCTTAATAATATACAGTATATAATTAAATTATTTTTAATATTTAGTATTGTAACATATATAAAGTGTAGAAACATTTCTATAATTATATCTACATACTGAATATGATTAAAATAAATATACTAATAAATGTTTTGTTATTAAACTATTGTCTTACAGCTTAATATCAGATATTAGTGTATATATATTAGTGTGTATATACTACAAAAATAACTATATATATATATATATATATATATATATATATATATATATATATATATATATATATATAATTATTTTATTTTTTTTTTGTAAATGTGCACATATACAGACAAAAAATAATTTCAATCACATTAGTTAGAAGGGTAAGGTTGCATAACTTTTTCAATTAATAAATATGTGTACATGCTTATTTCCAAGCATTATTAAAGATTCTGTTTCTATAAGTTCTCTTAAATGTCTCTTAAAAGTTCAGTCTGGGCTTTGAGACACTGATAAGGGCTGATAGCGGTGTGTTCTCTGATCAGCTGGCTGTCGGCGCTGGAGGGCACTAAATGGCTGCAGCATCTGTCTCTGCTGCTGAAGGCGTCTCTGCTGGTGGTGAACGCTCTGGACCGAGACCACAGGCCTGTGCTGGTGCACTGCTCCGACGGGTGGGACCGAACGCCTCAGATAGTGGCTCTGTCCAAACTACTGCTGGACCCCTTCTACAGGACCATCCAGGTCACTCACACACACACATGTACACACACACACACACACACACACACACACACACACACACACACTCACTCACTTACTTTAGGATCTAAGAAATGTGTAATTTTACAAAAAGGAGACTGTACCAAGTTTGACTGTGCAATATATCTATGGTTTGATTTCCAGGGAATGCATGAATTAAAAAATATATACAAAGCAAACACAATGCAAGTCAGTTAGCTAAAAGTATCTGCGACTTAATCTGAATGCATTTTTTTTCATAAAGTAAACCTAGCCTAGTTGTAGCCTAGTTAGCTGAAAATGTTTAGAACCTTTAAAACAACTCGGTTTAAAAACAGAAAATATTTTGTTGAATGTTGATTATGTATGTATAACATATTTAATAGTAATATTTATATAAAATAATATATGTTAAAATTTTTCAATCTCATATTTTTTTTATGTTCAGCATAAGAAAGTTAGTTTTCAGGTGAATTAAGGAACTGATCAGCAGCTCCAATGACTGAATGTTTTTGCTATTAAAGGAACACTACACTTTTTTTTTTAATTTTCCAGCTCCCCCAGAGTTAGGAAGTTCAGCTTTTTTATCTTCCACCGGTCTTAGTACGCAATATAACTACAGAAGAGTCGACTTTCAAATAGGAAAAATATCGAAATTCTTTGGCCACTGTCGAACACGATGCTAACGGTCTAATTGGATTCAATGATCTATGCTAAGCTACGCTATAAGTGCTTTCGCCAGACCCGGACATCGGCTTGAATGGATCAAAAAACTCAACTTATTAACTCTGGGAGCATTAATGCGTTGTTTTATTTGATCAGCGAGCGAGGAGTCGTCAGTGAATTGTCGCTCTGTTTGCTCCGGGCAGGGTTTTCAGGTGCTGGTGGAGACCGAGTGGCTGGATTACGGTCACAAGTTTGCTGACCGCTGCGGTCACGGGGAGAACTCGGAGGACCTGAACGAGCGCTGTCCGGTGTTCCTGCAGTGGCTGGACTGTGTTCATCAGCTCCAGAGACAGTTCCCCTGCTCCTTCCAGTTCAACGAGGCCTTTCTGGTGCGCAGCGTCTTCGCTCTGATCAGCGCTCGCTCAGATTCATCCTCAGGCGCCGCGCTTTTATTATGAAATGATCTTAAACATTCATGTTCTCTAGTAATGCAACAATTAATTTAGTTTTTTATCAAAACACTGAAAATACAGTTTATTTAATAACAGGGCTGTGGATATTACATGTTAACTTGGTGCATATTATTATGTCGAATATAACATGTTAAAATGATTAATGTATTTAATGCAGAACTCTGATGCAGTGACTGATAGTGTAAAATGTAGTTATATGAGCATGAAACTGAAGATATGGGTCAATAAAATCACGTCTTATAAGTATATCATATATTTTAGCAATATCACGACTGCATATGTAACGTTGATTTAGTAGTTCAGTAAATAAGTTAATATTTATGGCAGTTTTAGACAAAACGTGATTAATATTGTCTGTATTGCTCAGTTTTACAAACAAAACATTGTTCAGAGCCGCAGAAGAACTCTGATGAATCAGTATTTTGGGATGATTCGAGCGAGCCAGTGATTCATTGATTTCATAAAGTCTTTTTTTCTGAATGAATCAGCTGTTCTGAGTGAATCAGAAAATGTTTGATTTAATGATTCAGACAGTGAGCCAGCGCCACTGCATTACATTTAGAATAGCATTTCATAAAAAAAAAAAAAAAAAAACATTTATTATGATAATTTATGCAACGTTGAATCTGAATATTTCTTTCTAAAGCCACTTTTCGTAAAGTCTATTCAGTGCTTTTCCTATTAAACACATTAATAAGTTTAAATGCAAAATCTTTTAAATTAAATGAATTAATCAGCACATCACGCAATTTTAATCGCTTGACGACACTGTTTATTAATTAATCAGTCACTTTTATTTAACAAGCAATGCAAAAATAAAAATCTGAGTTGCATGTCGACACAAAACTAGTCATCATCCATTTTACGTTTAGATATTCCATGAAGATACTTTTGATTATGCATTTCATTTAGACAACTTTCTCAATATTTCAGATTCCCGATTTTCAAGTATTAATGATAGAATTCTGTTTGGACTCCAGCCTATGTGTAATAAAAAGCGTTTTTGTTTCTGCAGGTGAAGTTAGTTCAGCACTCGTACTCGTGTCTGTTCGGGACGTTTCTGTGTAACAGCGTGAAGGAGCGCGAGGAGCAGAGCGTTCAGGAGAAGACCTGCTCCGTCTGGTCTCTGCTGAGGCCCGTCAACACTTCCTTCCACAACATCCTGTACTCGCCGCGCTCCGAGACGGTACTCACTCGTCATATCTGCTGCTCTGCGTCAGCCCTATTACAGTCCACCACAGTCGGTTACTGAAATAAAATGTAAAAACGTGATCTTAAATTTAATTGATTTCTCTAGGTGCGAAGATAATGCTTACATTGCTTAAAAGCTTAAACTGAGGCATTAAAATCTCTGAAATCAGAAGTAAATAAATCTATAAATAATCTTTAATGAAGTTTCAATAAAATGAAAAAAAGGCAACAACGCAACACAAAATGACCGCTTTTACTACAACCAAAAATTATATAGTAATATATAGTCATCTAAAATTAAAAACATTTTTATTATTCCAAAAATAAAATAAATATTAATTTATAAAAACAACTAAATTGCTATTAAAATATAAAATAAAAAAAAAACATATATAAAAAAAGTATAATAAAAACTCTTAATTGTAGTAAAATAACACTATGCCTTTTTAACATTAATAATAATAATGTTTCTTGAGCAGCAAATCAGCATATTATCACATTATCAAATCATGTTATAATGACTTCTGAAGGGTCATGTGACACTGAATACCGAAGTAATGATGTTCTAGTTGTTAAATTTTAACTTATATTCACATAGACAACAGTTATTTTAAACCATAATAATATTTTGTTTATAATAACATTTTTACTGTATTTGTGATCAATAAATGCAGTCTTGCTGAGCAGAAAAGAGACTCATGAAAAAGTCTTGTTGACCACTAGATGACCAGAATAGCACTTTAAATGCTGTCTATCTAGGCGGCTCACCAGGTTTTCTCCGCCTCTCCGTCAGGTTTTGCACCCGGTGTGTCACGTGAGGAACCTGATGCTGTGGAGTGCCGTCTACCTGCCTAACTCCGCCCCCTCCACGCCCTCCGATGAGTCATGTGTGCCAAGCTCCGCCCCCTCTGCCTCGCCCGACGACACACCTGTGAGCAGGTAAACCAGGCGTCACCTTTATTCACCACATGCATCAGCGTAATGTGGTCACATGATAAATATGCATTTTATTTCGATTTTATTCAAAAGATACTTTATTTATTGATTTCTTTGATTTGAAAATGGACTTAACATTGCATTTAAGGCAGTGTTATTTTAGTGTCACTGAGATATTCTTACTTATTCAAACTTAATGCTCATTTATTATCATTTATTCAATGTTCAGTGAAAATATTTCTCTCTGCATCTATTTAATGCTTTTCTCATCTGTAAAGAAATTTAATGCATTTCTCATTTTTTATTATGATCTTTTGAGGCGAAAATTGATGTGGAATTAATTTTGATTATGCGGCACACACGCACACACACACACACACACACACACTCTCTTCTCTCTCTCAATACACACCCCCACAAAAAAGCCAAGTAGTATTTTTTTATATTTTTGAATCACTATAAGCCTACACATGTCTCATAAATGACCAGATTTAAAGGTTTTGGTTGTCTGAGCTTACTGGAATTAATTTTTTTTTACTGACACAATCTAAATATTAAATATAGCATAAAAATAAGCATATTTTACATAAAAATGTGATGCTCTTAGAGGTGAATAAATAAAAGCATCAATACATTTCTTAGATTGATAGATTTTATGTTATCGAAAATAGTGACATTTATTTGGTTAAAAAAACACAACTGAGACCTTTCTGCCCAGATTTGTTTGGGTTAAAGTCTTGCGGCTTTTCTTCGTCTTTTCAGGTTACCAAAGACACGGTCGTGTGACGATCTGCCCACGTCCTGTGAGGGTTTGACCCCAAACCGCCGCAGCAGTGACCCGCACCTGAACGAGAAGTGGCACGACCGTCTTCTCTCGCTGGAGAAGAGCACAGAGACCGACTTAAACCACTCGCAGACGCCGGAGCGAGACGCCCCGGATCAGACTCCTCCCGTTTCTGAGCAACTAAACACAGAGCGCCCAGAAAACGGGGCGGAGCTTTCTGTGTCCGACAGCCAAACGCAAGACACCTCACAGGAAGAGAGCAGGAAGCCGGGTCTTCTGAAAAACACACCTGCCTTCGATATCCCAGAGGCGCCGGCTCTGATTGAGAGCAACGGTGTGGACCAAACGCCCGAGGAACGCACACAAGCATCCCAACAAACTGTCGAAAACCACGTGTTAACGCCAGACGGACTGCATCGAGAGCATTGCACTATTACCCATGATTCTTCAGAATCCAGCAGCCAATCTTCCACGGAGAGTCCTTCCAGTCCGACGCGCACAACTCGGACTCTTAATGGCGTCTGCTCACCTTCCCTTTCTCCGCCGGCCGATCGGGACGCAGCGGGAGACGCTTCTCCGACGCCGGGCCACAAGCGCTCGCCGGGTGTTTCCGGGCGTTTATCGGCGCTCGGGCACCTGGAGAAGGACGGCTTGGATCTGCACAGCGACGCCGTCCAGGTGCGTCTGCGGCAGATGGAGGCGGGGCATCAGCTGCAGGTGGAGACCCTGAAGAAACAGGTGCAGGAGCTCTGGAGCCGTCTACACGTCAACGGGAAGCTGGTGAGGAACCAATCTTGCAGTTGTATCAGATTTATGGCCTTAATTATGGGTCTTAAATTTGGAGAACAGACCTGTTTCCGGGTTTCTCTGCGGCCGAAGTCGTCATGGTTTACTTTTTGGCACAGGCCTTAAAAAAAAGGTCTTAAAAAGTCCTAAATTTGGGCTGTCAGTTTAACGCATTAACTTGGTTATGAATAAATAATGCACTGGCCCCGCCCCTAGACCTGTACATCATCTTATATTTCATGGAGCTACTTATGCTACAAATATAATACATATGGATTAAAGATACTGGGGTCACAGCGGAGTTCGTATTCTGAGTGAATCCAAGTTTTGATTCGATTCATAAAAGAAGCCGTTTATATAATTCCTGAATGAATCAGCCTAAAACGAATGACTCATAAAGACATTTACCGCCACCTGCCGAACGAATGTGTTTGTTATTTAGAGTATCATTTAAAAAATATAGTAAAATATAACATTAACAAAATAAAACATTCACCCTTTCTTTTATAAAAGAGCTGAAAATACCGTTTCTGAAAATATAGTTTGTTTATATTGAATCAAATAAAATATTTCTAGAGCTACAGTTCGTAATGCCCACTCGACACTTTCTCATTTAACAAAAATAGCTATTTAAATAATCTTTTGTGGGTATTTTCAGTCAAAATTATTTGTATATGAATTGTAATTATGAGTATAAATTAGTTATTAATTAATTAATTCATTTTATATTGTAATAAATGAAATAAAAATCCACTGACAGCCCTAATAAAAACACATCTCTAACTCTAGCGCTCTATATTTTAATGCTATTCTTTAAAAAAAAATTCACTTATGCTTATTTTCTTAAAAAACACTAGCTTTTCTATTCTTTCTGTATTCTTTTTATTTATCATACAATTAACTAACACTAGCTTGCTCTATTCTATGCATTCTCTTTCTGTTTATTATATTATTAGTCACTGTTACTGATGTTTTATTAAAACGTTAGTGTTTGTGAACCTCACCCTTCCTGTGATCCGCAGACGTCTCTTCCGGACGGGGAGAATAACGTGGAGTCGGGCTGTTTGCAGCGCTGCAGGAACACAGATCTCCTGCCCGAGTCCAGCTGGGAGCAGATGGAGCAGAGCGAGGCGGAGGTCAGAGGTCACACCGTCAGCATCAAACCGTCTTCTGAACACACTTTAAGATGTTTAAGATATAAACAGGGAGGCTTGTAACCAAACAGTTTTCACTGACAAGCTGCAGAAAAAGAGTGGTTTCTAATGTGTGTGTGGTCATGTGACAGTGGTTCTCGGGCGGCTGCAGGTGTGTGTGTGTGTGTGTGTCGTTGTGTGTGGTGTGTGAGAGGACGCTCTGGCTGGCGTTATTGTACAGAAACATCACTGCAGGTGTGTATATATATTTATTTATTTTTTATTTTTTTTTTTTTGTGTGTTAACATTTTATTGAACATTTATTCAACAACTTTTTAATTTCTTTATTATAATTTATATTCATATGTTAAGTTCTGCTTGAGTTGAGCAGCTCAATGAGTGTGTCTCTCTCTCTCTATCTCTCTCTCTCTCTCTCTCTCTCTTCTCTCTCTCTCTCTCTCTCTCTCTCTGTCTCTCTCTCTCTCTGTCTCTCTCTCTCTCTGTCTCTCTCTCTCTCTCTCTCTCTCTGTCTCTCTCTCTCTCTCTCTCTCTCTCTCTCTCTCTCTCTCTCTCTCTCTCTCTCTCTCTCTCTCTCTCTCTCTCTCTCTCTCTCTCTCTCTCTCTCTCTCTCTCTCTCTCTCTCTCTCTCTCTCTCTCTCTCTCTCTCTCTCTCTCTCTCTCTCTCTCTCTCTCTCTCTCTCTCTCTCTCTCTCTCTCTCTCTCTCTCTCTCTCTCTCTCTCTCTCTCTCTCTCTCTCTCTCTCTCTCTCTCTCTCTCTCTCTCTCTCTCTCTCTCTCTCTCTCTCTCTCTCTCTCTCTCTCTCTCTCTCTCTCTCTCTCTCTCTCTCTCTCTCTCTCTCTCTCTCTCTCTCTCTCTCTCTCTCTCTCTCTCTCTCTCTCTCTCTCTCTCTCTCTCTCTCTCTCTCTCTCTCTCTCTCTCTCTCTCTCTCTCTCTCTCTCTCTCTCTCTCTCTCTCTCTCTCTCTCTCTCTCTCTCTCTCTCTCTCTCTCTCTCTCTCTCTCTCTCTCTCTCTCTCTCTCTCTCTCTCTCTCTCTCTCTCTCTCTCTCTCTCTCTCTCTCTCTCTCTCTCTCTCTCTCTCTCTCTCTCTCTCTCTCTCTCTCTCTCTCTCTCTCTCTCTCTCTCTCTCTCTCTCTCTCTCTCTCTCTCTCTCTCTCTCTCTCTCTCTCTCTCTCTCTCTCTCTCTCTCTCTCTCTCTCTCTCTCTCTCTCTCTCTCTCTCTCTCTCTCTCTCTCTCTCTCTCTCTCTCTCTCTCTCTCTCTCTCTCTCTCTCTCTCTCTCTCTCTCTCTCTCTCTCTCTCTCTCTCTCTCTCTCTCTCTCTCTCTCTCTCTCTCTCTCTCTCTCTCTCTCTCTCTCTCTCTCTCTCTCTCTCTCTCTCTCTCTCTCTCTCTCTCTCTCTCTCTCTCTCTCTCTCTCTCTCTCTCTGTCTCTCTCTCTCTCTCTCTCTCTCTCTCTCTCTCTCTCTCTCTCTCTCTCTCTCTCTCTCTCTCTCTCTCTCTCTCTCTCTCTCTCTCTCTCTCTCTCTCTCTCTCTCTCTCTCTCTCTCTCTCTCTCTCTCTCTCTCTCTCTCTCTCTCTCTCTCTCTCTCTCTCTCTCTCTCTCTCTCTCTCTCTCTCTCTCTCTCTCTCTCTCTCTCTCTCTCTCTCTCTCTCTCTCTCTCTCTCTCTCTCTCTCTCTCTCTCTCTCTCTCTCTCTCTCTCTCTCTCTCTCTGTCTCTCTCTCTCTCTCTCTCTCTCTCTCTCTCTCTGTCTCTCTCTCTCTCTGTCTCTCTCTCTCTCTCTCTCTCTCTCTCTCTCTCTCTCTCTCTCTCTCTCTCTCTCTGCAGTGGCAGAGAGCCGGTTGAGGAGGCCTGGTGAGACTCCTCCTCTTCCTCCTGCACTTCCTGTCAGTCTTTCCCTTCCCTCCTAAACCAGTGTGTCACTTCCTGTCATTTTCTCATTACCGGCTCTGAATATTAATGAACAAATAACCGATTGGACGAGTGTCAGTGTCTCTACATACCCAGACTCACAGTGAGGCGTGTCTCTGTGTCTGGGTTCTCCAGGAACTGTGGGAACGTGTTCTGCGCCAGCTGCTGTGATCAGAAGGTGTCGGGTCAGCAGCTCCGTGAGGCCGGTCACGTGTGTCAGGCGTGTTACGGTCACCTGCGTCCCTCCGCCGTCCCTCCAGCGCTGCCCCCTGCTGACCTGGAGCTGGAGAAACCCATCACCGCCAGCTCCAACTGAGCTTCAGAGCACGCTCAGAAGTGCACTTCCTGAAAACATCTCTAATGTTCTCTTAAGGCGAGACACTGCTTCCTCACGCAGCTGATCGACCGCAGACACGTAATGCAAGGTTAGCTTTAAATATGCAAAGAATGCATTTTTAATAGTTTTCAAAATGTGTTTTTGACGCGTGTGATCCTGGAGCACAGAGGATCCTCAGCAGCGCAGAAATGATCAAATTTTATCTTACGCCAAAAATCATTAGGATGTTAAGATCATATTACTCATATTTGGTAAATTTCCTACCATAAGTATATCAAAACTTCATTTCTGATTAGTAATATGCACTGCTAAGTACTTGATTTGAACAGCTTTAAAGCTGATTTTCTCAATATTTAGTTTTTTTTGCTTCCTCAGATTCCAGACAGTTGTATCTCAGGCAGAGATCGTTCGATCACGAAAGATCATTTATTCATCTTTCACATGATTTCTCTTTCTCGGTCTTTTGTGCTCCTGGGTCACATGTTAGACTCTAAAGTCTTTACTGAGGGAATTGTACTTAGAACAGACAGAAAGCTATATATCTGGACAGTTTTGATGGGAATCAAGCAAATTATAAACGAACAAATTCCTCAGTAAACAGAAACAGTGTCTCGCTTTAAGACGACAACAAACGAGCGTCTTCCTTCCCAAAGATTCAGATTCACCTCAAGATTTAAGTTAAAGTATTTAAGACAAATTCCGAGACGAATATATGATGAAATTATTGTACTAAAGCCGAGAAAATAAGGTTTGTAGATATTAAGGAGTCAAGTTATGTTTACATGCGGCTTCTCTGAGAAATATTGCTCTAGCCAGTCGTTCTAATCTTCACCTTTAAGACGTCTCCTGGGAGTTTTTAGCTTTGGGCGATTCACAGGAATATTCTTCAGAAACGATTAGCGCATTAGTTCAAAAGAATCAATAAAATGGTATGAAAGCCAAGACATGATCCGTGAACATAGTAATACGTTTCTTAAGATCAGTTCCAGGAGGTTGGTAAGATTCACGGACATCTCCTGACTCTGTCTTCATTTCGTGAGTTCTAGTGATTCATGGAAATATTCTTGAGAACATATTTCTTAAAATAAATTGCAAAGTTTTAACAGTTCACAAAAATCTTTTGAACATTTAATTTGATTCCCGTGAATGTTCTTAGAAAAGACGCTTCTTAAGATTTTTGTAAATTCCAAACTTTATGGAATAGAAGTCGTTTCTTTCATAGGATTCACTTAAATTCAGTTCTGAGGATGTGTCATATTTACTGAATACTGCAGAAAACGCTCAAATCAAAACTTTATTCATTATATAAGGGTCTGTGTTTGACCAGTTTATGACCAACTGTTACTAAATTTCAATAAATCTTTTAAGGAAATATTTAGTGCTGTCAAACTATGATTAATTACATGCAAAATAAGCTCTTGTTTACATGTGTGTGTGTGTGTTTTTATATATATATATATACACACACAAACATGCATGTATATATTTATATATTAAATATGATAGAAATAGAAATATTCTGTATATATATACAGACGTATGCTCCACACACACACACTTATATAACGTAAACAAAAGCTTTGGTTTTGGATGCGATCGATCATTTGACAGCACTAATTTAAAAAAATCATAAGAAACATCTACAAGAACAGAAAATACTCTCGGCTTTCAACACGAGGAGAAAGCACCGGGAATGTTTTTATGTGCGAGTCGGTCCCCGAGCCGCTCTTTTGATCAGTTTCCTGCGGTCATGCTGCAAAAAGACTGAACGGCTCCGAGAGGAAGTGGAGGACGACGGAGCTCAGCGAGAACTTCCTGTAGGACACCTCTCTTAGGATCTGCTTCTCCGGAGCCGTGCACTCGAATCTGTGTCCAGACGGACTGAACGATGAATCCAGCAATACTCCACGGGATCAGAGGAAACCTCCCACAATCCTCTCTGTGTCAGAGCCGCCGCGCTTGTGTGAATGACATTAAAGCACAACTCACTGCCAACCTGATCCACGTCTGTTTCATCAGCAGCAACTCAAAGCCAGCTCAATATGCATTCGCTGCAGGTGTGTGTGTGTGTGTGTGTGTGTGTGTGAATCAGAAGGATCTGATGTAAACACGTTCGGATCGTTCCCATCTCATATTAGAGTAAATAATGAAGTGATTGCTGAGAGATGAAGAAATAAATGAGTTATTAAGAGCCCGATTAAGAAAAAGGAGACCTGTTTAATATGAAATAAGTACATGTTCGCGTGGGACATATGTAATGTTATTAATCAACTTTCCATGAGAGGTGGAGCTATAAATTGCCACAAAAAAAATATATTTTGTAAATAAAGGAGCAAGCCTTTCCCGGACCCTGCTACATTTATTCTTCAGTCTGCTGGTGTTTGAATCACATCAGGGTTATTGTTAAGCTAAGAAAAAAAAATTATTGTAAATTACAAACTTTAATTAAAATAATGGAATATATGAAAATAAGTTCATACAAAATATTAGTAAAAACTATGATTGCATGATTAAAAAAAATAGCACAATCTCATCTGAAAGTTTTTTTGAAATGGTCAAAAACACAAAGACTTCTGAAAGATGGCGGCATCATTATATTAATTTTGATAGAATGATGCCGATTATGATTGGTAGGTCTGTTATTAAAATCTGTTGACTTCAGTAATCTTGGTTACGTTATACACCGGTGGGTCAGGGTTATCCCGTTCAAAAACGAGTAAAAGATTGCAAAGCTGTATCTTAATGCACTTTTAGATATTGGATAAATATGATAATAGTTTTTTTTTAAAGAATGTCTGAAGACCGAATAATGTTAAAACGAGACTGGCATCAGGACAACTACATCTGAACACCATTAATACTCTACATAAAAATTATTAAAGACAGCTGAATGGGATTTTAGATTCTAGTTCTTTTGAAATCTTCATTTTTAAGCCTCCATCTCAACGAGATCTCAACGCAGGGCCTGTAACATCAGAAAAGAGCAGCAGAGCGGCATCAGACTCTTATAAAAGCAACATGAAATCAAAACCCGAGCATCTGAAGAAAAACCATTCAACTCCACGCTTCAGCTGCAAACAAAAGAGCTATACATTATTACTGGTTTTAGATGCACAAGTACACTTCTGTAATGTAATTAAAGTGCTCTATTTTCGTGCACTAATTTTCTACTTACACTAAAAATGATTCTTTAGTGCTTCTTAAGATCATCTAAGCGTGCTCAACTGTGCTATTTCCAGACGCCATGAATATGAACTAAGTGCACTTCTTTAGTTACCACTTGAAACCATCTTGCATACAAAAGTGGTCACTAAATACATTTTTAGAAACAAAGATAGTATATTAAAAGTGCATCATGTCTCAAAGTAGCACAGTAGAGTACACTTAAGAATCATTTTTAGTATGTTAAGCACAAAATAAGTGTGTGAGAATAGAGCACCTTTGCAGAAATCTACTTGTTCTTTAGCTGGGTACTTATTTTTATGATGTTATGGGTTTAAACATGCATTTAAATTCTCAAAGACAACTTTCTGCAAAGGTTTGATTTTCTTGATTGAAGGGTCAGTTTTCGTCGATTTCTTGAACAGAGCTCCACATCCGGTTTCACCTGAAAGGAAGTCCAGAAAAACGCCGAGACGCAGAAGCTCAGATAAAGATAAACTTTAGTTTATTAGTGGCTATAGATAATGCTATCAGACCATAATCATAAAAAATGAGGAAACAAGAAACGCTACATCTCTGGTTAAACATCAGCGTGGATTAGCGAAGTGCGTCAGGATACAGGAACAGAAACGAGAAGCAGGAACAGAACGAAGCCGTCACAGCGTCTCCATGCGGCGGAACGAGACGAGACGATCGCTGCGGCACACGGCACTTCAGTCCAGAGAGAAACCCGAGCCATTCCTTTAGGACCCTGAGTTCATCATTCAGAGAAGCGGA
Source organism: Puntigrus tetrazona (assembly GCF_018831695.1). Classification (NCBI taxonomy): domain Eukaryota; kingdom Metazoa; phylum Chordata; class Actinopteri; order Cypriniformes; family Cyprinidae; genus Puntigrus; species Puntigrus tetrazona. The sequence continues at coordinate 30,919,233 of NC_056703.1, read as the reverse complement.
CGATACTGCGGTGAAGAGAACACTAGCGCCGTCGAACACACGCCAGCTTGATTCAAGCAAAATGTGCCACTTTGAAGCAGTTTCGGACGATTTAAACGAGTTTCTCGCATTCGGTTTTTTTTTTGCTTAACAAAAATAGACCCGCCTCGTTATTCGCTTCTTATAAAAAAAACATCACGTGGGCGTATTTACAAGGTCATCGTGACATTCTGGAGGTTTACAAAGATTCCCTTTCCGTCGAGACGGACGCTACGCTGTCGCCGGGGATTGTGGGAAAGAGCGGAGGAAGAGGAGAGGAGACAGAGGAAAGTACAAAGAGAAGGACAGGAAAATCCAGACAAACAACAGGCAGAACTGTGTGTGTGTGTGTGTGTGTGTGTGTGTGTGTGTGTGTGTGTGGTTTAGTAAACGCTGGCCGGATCTGTGTGTGATCGTCTGTGTTTGTAAGGCCTTGTGAGCGAGACGTTGTGCTGTGAGTTTCTTCATCCAGACGGGATCTGATGTTCTTCACTGATGACTCTTACACCGATGACTGATCCCACACCTGCTGGACACACACACACACACACACACACACACACACACACACAACATTAACCACTCAGAGTGTACTCCATGCATGTCCGCTCAAATGTATTTCTTCAGCTTCTGGACTGATTCTGATCAAGTAAAGGTCAGAAGAGCTGCAGTCGTATCTCCAGATCAACTCTTACTGTCTTTGCTCGATCCTCCATCAGTGGTTTTCTAGAAGAATCTGATCTTCAGGATCTTTTACTTTCACTGTTCCTCAGAGAACGATCTTCAAAACATCTCACATCTTCTGAGGAGCCTGTATTTCTCCACAATGGAGCGTTACGTATGATCTTACTGAGACTTAGAAGATATAGAGACCGCTGATATTTAGATCCTCAGCATCTGCTCTGATGTTATAAAGATCTCATCGTCTTAATATCAGCATCTGTAGAAAATTGCTTGTTCTTTATGGTAACATTAAAAAGCGCTATTTAGATTTATTGAACTATAAACTTCACTTTTCACCCTCTAAACCATTTTTGAGAAAAAGGATGAGTGAAAACAATCACTTATTAAATCAAACTGATATCAATCAGTTTTATTAATTTGATATGTGATAATGTGCCTTAATCGTTCATATTTTTATACTGCACTATTATTAGGTTCTTGTTTCTCCGTTCATGTTTACGTCAGTAAAGATCAGCATTGGTCTGAATAAAACCAGCAGACGGGCTGATTCTTTCTCTTCCAGCAGGAAGTGCTTTCAGAACGCCATTCATTGCGTGCATTTTTTAATATGATGCGATTTCAGTTACGTTTCTTATTAAAGGACTGCTACTTACTGTCCAGCTGAGTTTTGAGGAGTGAAGGGAAGACCTGGCCGTGATGCAGCAGGCAGGACTATCAGTAATTATGCTGTGATGTGTTTTATTGTTCTTGTGTCATCAGGTTATGGTAAGGGGCGTAACATTTCCGCCACATGTTTGCGGCATTCGGCCAATCACAACGCACTGGATAGCTGGCCAATCAGAGCTCGCCGCTTTTTAGAATGTTGAGTTTTTTTCAGGAGGAGGGGCTTAGAGCAGTGTACAGTATGTGGAAAATAAAGTGTTTTTTGAAACTGAAACACTGCGTGTGTTTAGCACCATCATACGACCCTGTATGCTCTTTTCTTAATCCTGCTACAGTTTTGAGCGTGTGTTCGATGTGGTCCTGACCTTGTTAACCGTGTTGATGGGGGTCCGAGCCGATCCCGTGTGCAGTCGCTGGCGGGGCTCCTCAAAGGCCCGGCCGGGCGAGCGCTCCCTGCGCAGGTCCATGACCCGTCCGGGCGAGCGGTCCAGCCGGGGGTCCATCATCCGGCCGGGCGAGCGCTCTAGACGCCCCGGGGACTTCTCCCGGTCCAGGGGCCGCGCGTGGGACTTGTCCCGCCTGAACTCGGTGCGGGCCTCGCGGTAGCGGTGGGGCGTCCCGGGCTGATGCAGACCCTCCTGTACCGCGGGCATCGCCGCCAGACGCTTGGAGATGTGCTCGTTATAGGTGGGAGGACCCCGCTTGTTCGGGCTGCCACGAAACCACCACAAAGAGTCAAAAACGTTCATCAGTGACACAGAAACACATTCAGGATTTACAGACACACCATTCTCCTCATGAAGTTGTGTTCGGTTTTAACAGCCAGTGTTTCACATACACTTTACTCTCGAAGCAAATTCATCTGTAAAAAATTTAGTTGTATACATTTGTACATTTTTATAAAATAACCAATATATAAAGTTTATTTGAGCGACAGTCAACTGTATATATGTGCAGTTAGAAATGCAGTATTTTAAAATGTGAATAAATACTGTACTTAAAAAAAAAAAGAGAGAGAAATGAATACTTTTATTAATCAAGGATGCATTAAACTGATCAAATGTGACAGTAAAGACGTTTATAGTGTTATAAAAGGTTTCTATTTCACATAAACGCTGTTTTTTTACGTTCTATTAATCTGAATCCTGAAAAATAAAATGTTCTAGCGGTTCTCAAAAGTATTGTGCAGCTGTAAAACTGATCATCAGAAATGTCTGTCGAGCAGTAAACCAGCATATTAAAATGATTACCTTTAAAATGAATAAACTACACTTAAAACATATTCGCACAGAAAACTGATATTTTTAAATTTCGCATTTCGATCAAATAAATGCAGCCTTGGTGAGAAGACATTTATTTCAAAAACAACCCCAAGTTGTGAATGGTTTACCCGCGCAGAGAGAGACAGACGTTCACCCGTGAGAGATATGAGTTATGAATGTGGCCCGTCCAGAGCTCATAATAAACCTCACGCCCCGAATCATGAGACTACTTACCCTCTATCGGTGAGAAACATGTCTCCTCATTCCTCATATCCGTAATAACACATTTACAACACATTTGTGCTTTTAAAGGAGATTATAGCTTCATATTAGATCTAGTCTCACACCGAGAGGTACACTTTTATTCATCACTCAGTTCACAGGTTAAAACGTTCATGATCCGTCACTCCCTCGCACAAATAAAGAAAGCACTTTTCTTCCTGTAAAGAAGAGGAACACAGTCAGAATCTCTGGACCAATCAGAGCCAGATTTCAGGTCACATGGTGTCTCTCTCTGATCCTGCAGGTGTGTTCATCTACACCCGAGCGGCTCACTTCACCGTAAACTACCTCATCTTGGTATAGTTAGGTCACTTACACATTTCAGAAGTACAGTATGTGCCAACCAGTTAGAGATGAGTTTATATATCTATAAAACAGGACAGCTATGATCTCACTCCAGTCTTCAGCAAAAAAGAAAAGCTTTATGGTTTGACATTTTAAATCAAATCACTGTTGTGGTAGTTTTACAGATTTACTATATATTTATCACTATACATACATTAAAAAGGTGCATAATGCACATAGAAAATTTTCATTTACAATAGTATTAAATACTATAGTATACTAATAAAATAATATTACAGTATGTAGTATTAAATGTTACAATATTAATATTTCTAATTTTAATAATAATCAAAATAATAGTAATAATTATTTAATATATTAAATCATATATTAAGTCATATATTAACAACATGGTCTCATTTGTTAACTATTTTAACAGCATTTTTAATAAAAATACAGTTGTTGCTCTGGTAAGTATTGTTGATTGTTTGCTCATGTTAACATTACCCATATAACTTTTTTTTTTTTTTTTTTTTTTTAAATAGTGTTATAATATATTAAAGCATTTTGTTTAGGCAAGCACATGTAAAATAAAACAAGGTAATTTATTGCACAATATTTAATCTCTCTTGCAACTGCCAGTTTATAGAGTAATGTCTTGCGTCACATGTACGTTCACACTTTCTTGTTTACGCTGAGAGGATTCGATGACTCATCAGAACGCCTCTGATTGGCCACTGCATTCATAAGCTCATCAGCCTCGCGTGTGATTGGATGTGATGAGGAACACTATAAAAATGCATTGTTGCACCATTAGCAGATCTAAATTTAACTCAGCATTTTTGTTTTTGCTTTATTCGTGACCTGCATGTTTTATCGTGATTTAGTTTAATTCTACAGAGCCAATTTGGTAACAGTTTTTGTGCCCTTGTTAATTTCAGACCTGTGGACAAGGGAAGGCTAAAGGTCTATGCTGACATTTTTGCATGATGAAAAAGAAAAACAAGCCCATGCTGTCAGTCCCATCTGGTGTTTTGAGACTGTCCCCCCAGAAAGATAATGAAAGTTTCTCCGGAGAAGCGTGGAGCTGACTCTGACCTGCGTGTGGAGCCGTTTCTCTGAGGCTCTGCGCTCGATCCTTCCTGACTCAGGTTTCCTTTGCAGCAGATCACTCTCAGCTTGTTCTGATAGGACGAGGCCAGATACACGGCGCCGGACGAGATGGCCGGACCCAGGTAACGCGGGTTAGGAATGTCCAGGTGAGCGTAAGCATGAGGCCTGAACACACACACACACACACACACACACACACACGCAGCACTCAGTGCGTCTCTAACAAACATCTCGAGCAAACGATTGAAGGGACGGCGGTCTTACCCGAGCGCTGAGTGACTCTGAACCTCGATGACGTCCAGAGAGTTGAAGTAGGTCACAAACAGGTACGGCTCTCGGTACGCTGAGGAGAAAACAGACAGGTTTTACTGATCAGGAACTGATGTGAGTGTATCATGCTGAAATGACCACTAAATATTTAACTCTTGCTTTACATTAACATTACACTTGTATTTTAGATGACAACATTTTTATTTCTTTAGCATAATATGCACAATAATAAAACATAATTTTTGCACTTCAGCAGGTATGTATTATGGCTTGGCGATTAATTAAGTGTATTTTTAATTATCTGGCTTCCAATTCCAATTATGAAAATGACATATTACATAAATATTTTGATAATATTTAAAATATTCCAAATATAAATAATAAAAAAAATGTAAAAAAGTTTGTACAAATTACAATGATATTATATATTCAATAAATAGTATTTTTTTAATTTTATATTGCATAACTATATATTCAATATGTATTCATTTTTTTATTTTATTGTTCATATAATATATATATATATATATATATATATATATATATATATATATATAAAAGGTAAATATACTGTAATATATAATTGCATTTACAGCTCACAGATAATTCTTTCTTCTGAAGTTAAATAAATGGACAATGTTTTCAATCGCAATCATTTTATGTAATTATTCTTATTTAGATTTTTGCCATAGTAGGCATCACGTTAAGGATGTTTGAGTGAAATCATGTGAATGATTGTGTAGTGAAGAAGTGTGTTCTTCTCCTCCTGTGAAATGCACAGCTCTAAACTATCAAAAGAAATCATCTTCCGCTCTCCAGACGTTATCCTGATGAATTAAACTAGGCTTTTACCGAAGGACAGAGGCAGCCGACTCCACTTGATGTCATCGCTGCGGCTCCGGCGGCCGTAGGCGTCCACAAACACACCGAACTCTGCCAACAACACACACACATTAGTGAAACATTCTCACACACACACTCACACACACACACACACACACACACACACACACACATTTACCTAGCTATCTAAATGGACTCTTTATAGGTGTAATGTTTCTATACTGTACAGACTGCATGTGTTATTGTTCTACACCTAAACCCACTCCTTACAGGAAACACACAAAGTGAAACCTAGATTCATACACACACACACACACACCGTGGAAGCAGAGCAGGTACTCCACTTTCTGCGGTGCGCTGGACACCTGGATGATGGAGATGGGGAAGCTGTGGGACGAGGCGGCGAATACAGCAGAGGCCAGAGTCACGTCGTTCTTATCCAGGAACTCTGAACACACACACATACACACACACACACACACACACACGCACACAGACACACACACACACACACACACACACACACACACACACACACACACACACACACACACACACAGACACAGACACACACACAGACACACAGACACACACACAGACACACACAGAGAGAGAGAGAGAGAGAGAGAGAGAGTTGAGTTCATCAGCAGCGGTGAGTTAAAACCAGGGTTGGGTATAGATTTCTTATGACTTTAATACTTTAAATATTTGATATTGATATTAGTCTAGTTGTTGGTATTTTGGTTAAAAGCATAGGCAAAAAATGATAATTTAAAAGCTCCGCCTCACCTTCCAGCACGTACTGCTTCATCTCGATCTCGTAGAACTTGTTGGTGCCGATGATGATGCTGTATCCGGTGAAGTGTATGCAGCTGCAGGGTTCAGACGTCTCGATCTCCTTCGGAAGAGCAGCAACACACACACACACACACACACGTGAAGGGAGGAATAAAGACGTGTGTGTGACGCATATGAGGATGCTCTTATCACCTTTCTGATGCAGAACTTGTTGAGCGTGTCGTTGAAGCGCAGGATGGTGATTTTATTGGGCATCGCAGCACAGATACACATGCACGTGTCGATCTGAAACACACACACACACACACACACACACACACACACACAGTTTTCAGGAAACTCTAATGAACAGACGTACATCATAGAATCTATCATCATTAACAACTAAAGCTATTAAAACATTTGTTCATTAAAATAAGGCTGAAATAAAGTGTAAATATTTAATTAAACTAAAATTGAAATAAAATGAAACCTAAACAGTAAAAAAAAAAAAAGAGGATAAAAATACAAAAAAAACTGTTAAGTACAAAAATTACGAATGTTGTTTACAATTTTTGCAAAAATTAATATAGACATTAATGAAGAACTTGCACTTAAAAGTGTAGATGAATATAGAAACGTTATTAAATTATAGTAAAATGTTACTAAATTAAAAAATAAATGAAACCTTGGCAGCTAACTGAGGAAAAAAAAGTTTAAGCTGAAATAAAACTAAAATAATTAGAAACTAAACCTTTAATAATGCCTTCATATTAAGTCACACAAGTCTTAAAACCTTAAGTGAAACAGACATTAAATGAACACTTAAAAGTAACACACTTCTGAATGTTGCCTTGACAACTAATTAAAAAAATAAAGTACTAAAGTTACTGTATATTTACTGTATATTTATTTATGTTACTGTCATGGACCTGTTACTATATATTGCACAAAAAAATATATATAAAATTGAAAGAATTAAAAATGAAAATAAAAATAAACACTTTTGTTGTAAGCTGACAGTCATGACAAGCAGCAGGACTTTTAATCAATCACTGGGTTTCTACAGTCTGTCAGTCATGTTATGCTGGTACAGTGACTCCGCCCACAGTCAAATCTCATTGGTCCAAAATCATACATCCTGTAGCTCGTCTACATCCACAGATCTTACTAAGGAAACTACAAATCAGGAGATTGAGTACACTTATAACTAGAGATCAAACACAGGAGCTCGATTAGACTCAGTAACAGGAAGAGCATCATATGTTGTGTTCGTGTGAACCTTTACCTTTCCAGAAGCAAAGAGATGGCAGCCTTTCACCGCCTCGAAGATGTAGGGGCTGAGATCAGGCTGTGCTGGGAGATGAGACTGAGCCAGAGACTGCTTGACCCGCTTGATGTCCACCAGACACAGAGCACGCTCCTCACCTGTCACACACACACACACGCACACACACACACACACACACACACACACACACACACACACACACACACACACAGTCAGTTAACCACACTCAACCCATATAATCCAGGCAAGCTGCTCTGAGGATGAAATAACTCCATGCATCACAAAATGGAGAAATTTTTTCAGAAAGCGTTACGACTCTCTCAGGAATCGTGTTTTTAACAGCAGATGGCACTTGAGTGTGACTCTAGATCAGAGCACCATAAAATGCTGTTAAAAGTCACAATCGATTCCTGAAAGACTTGCGACACATTCTATGAATCACGATGCATCGACGTCTTGTGACAGCTCTAGTATTCTGAGCACACACACACACACACACACACACACACACACACACACACTGACCGGTGATCATGAGCAGCTTGTCCAGCTCCTTCAGGACCTGTATCTGGAACACAGACAGAGTGATGAGTCAGAGCGGGATGTCCTCTGAGAGCAGATCTTGACACACACACAGCACACACACACACACACACACACACACACACTCACTCTGAGCCCACCAGCACGATCTGAAACACACACACACACACACACACACACACACACACACACACAGACACACACACACACACACACACACACACACAGACACACACACATACACACACACACACACACACACACACACACACACACACACACACACACACACACACACACACAGACACACACACACACACACACACATTCAAAAGTCAGAAAGTTTTTATGTTAAAGAAATCTCTTCTGCTTATCAAGGCTACATGTATTTGATCATAAAAAACATTGTGAATTAGTACAATTTAAAATAAGATTTTTATATTTTAACATACTACTAAATATAATTAATATCTTTGATCAAAGCTGAATTTTCAGCATCATTACTCCATTATTCAGAGTCACACGATCCTTCAGAAATCATTCTAATACGCTGATTTATTATCAATACCGGAAACAGTTGCTGCTTAATATTTTTGAAAATATTTATTTTGCTAAATAATAAAAAAATCTACAGCAGTTATTTAAAATAAAAATCTTTACCGTCGCATTTTATTAATTGAACACATCTTTGCTGAATACAGATATTTCTTTTAAAAAACGTGAACAGATTTGAACTATATATTTTTATAATTTTTTCAACCATGCTAAATAATGAGCAATGTATAAGCCGTGGGTTTAAATGATTACTCCTTTTTATTTTGCGGTGTTGCTGTGCTGTACCTGGTCAGTCAGCGGTAAAGTACAGTTTATATCCAGCCGGTCGTCTCCCTCCAGCTTCAGCAAAGAGTTTCCCAGCAGCTTCTATTCAGAGAATAAAAGAGACGGAGACCAAGGATTAAAACACAGCCGTCACACATTGACTGGGTACAGGAGCTGAAGCCAACACAGATGGAGTCGCTCGTGATCGGAAAGAGTTCAGGACAGTGTTTCCTACAGTTTTCAGAATTTGTTATATATATATTCATGCGCATTAGGTCTCAAGTGAACGAAACGAAACAAAAAACAACGAAGGAGCGCTCCAGCTTGCTTTGTGAATGAAGCCTGAGCGATTCGTTTCAAATGAAGCGAGTCATTTGTTTGTGAATCGGTCCTGCTCGAGACGCCTGAAACGTCTATTCGTTGTTTTTGTATTATTTCTGCGTCGCCAGACTGAGCTGCAGGAAACACTGGAGTCGGTGGATGAAGGGCCTGATGATGCAAGCGGCACGGGACCAGACAGAGGAGCATGCTGGGTAACACGAGTGTGTGTGATGAGCTTCCCTCAGTCATCTGATTACCTGAACCAGCGGAGAGAGAGTCTTCTGACGTTTAACACCGGCCTACAGCGTTCAGAACACAATCACACTCACAGCGTTAGTCAGACAGTCATCACACACCGAGTCTCTGTGAGCTTCTGGGTCCTGATCTGATCGGGTGATCTTGGTCACCCCGCCGACGCTCAGCAATATTACAGATGAGCACAAAACAGGGGACTATGCTAGTGACCTCTTAAAAGTTGACGAAATAAGACAGCATAATAAAAATAAAAAAGTTCAGGAAGAGTCCAGAGATGATGTGCGTGATCAATCAAAACACACGCATGTATGTATATTTAAGAAAAATATGTTTTCATATTCAATACATTTATACATTATGTAGATTATATGAATTTAAATATATACATTTAAATACAAAAACATTTAAAAATATTTACCGTATGTGCAAAAACAAAATGGGGGCGTAAAATAAAACTGAAGTATAAATATGTCACAAATTCCACTTAAAAGCCTGAATGAAAATAATTGAAATAAGAAAAAATAAATCAACTTAAAAAGATACATTAGAAATGACATAAGCGCCTTAAACTGTAGCCAAAATGTAAAAAAAATACATTAACAGATATTATACTATATTAACAGCACTATATTAATATCTTTGCATCACATGAATAACACTAAATAATACAATACACTGCTCACATGATTGCGTTACTCGTGTGTCAGTTGTTGCTGCTGTAAAGCTGCTTTGACTATATACTCTATATACTATATACTATATACTTTGACTATATAAGCTAAAGCCAAGATCTCGGGAAACTGCATCAAACATCTGACACTGAGGCAGATCTAATCATTGCTCACCGCGTCCGCCTCGCTCTTCTCTCGGGACCCTCTGCTGCCGGCCACCACTGACTCCAGAACAGCCACCCAGCGCTGCTTATCTGGGAAACTAGGAGCCATGAAGTACAGAGACTGACCCGGCCAGCACGTGGTGTGAGGATGAGACTCCAGCTTCAGCACGTACGGGATATCTGAGACACACACACACACACACACACACACACACACACACACACACACACACACACACACACACACACACACACACACACACACACACACACACACAGACACACACACACACACACACAGACACACACACACACACAGAGACACACACACACAGACACACACAGACACACAGACAGACACACAGACACACACACACACACACACACACACACACACAGACACACACAGCCTTCAGTCATTGTGCAAACTCAAGCATTTTTGATCATTGTTTCTGTCTTCATTTCATGGCGTTTAGACACAGCTGTGGTGGGCTTTTTTTGTCTGTCGGTATTCAATCATATTTCTAATTTGAGGCAGTATTATGTCGATTCTGGCACCTAAACATCACAAAAGATTTTAAGCTCTTTATGTAGGTGAATCTGTTTTGAATGGACCGCCTCCGTCTTCACTTTGTTCTGCATCCAGCTAGCGCTGTGACATAAATATGACATTGTTACATTTGATTGGCCCGCTTGTCTATCATTTAGAAAAAAACAGGCCAATCAGAAGAGAGGCTCATGAATTGTAATAAGGTAGAAATATATTGAGATGATTTTTGGGACTTATGCTGCATATACAGGACATCTACATCTAAAATAAAAGTCCAAAGAGGTGCACAATATGGGACCTTTAAAATAATTCTGAACAGAAATGAAATGTAAAAAACTATTTTTTTTTTTATTTAGTTGGTTGCTAAGGCAACTTTATTTTATTTAGCTTACATTGCCATCGTAAAATAACAAAATTTGAAAACAACAACGACAACAATCATCATCGCTGTTATTTATACTCCTTATTTCAAGTGGCAATAATCTGCACCTCAGTATTGAACAGAATTGTTCATTTCAGTTGCTAAATGTTAATTTCAAATTAAATATATGCTGTGGTTGACACCCCTATCGGGACACTAAAGCCGTCCCTACACCTACACCTACACAACATTTTAATTATTACCTTCATTATTATTGAAAATGAATGCTTTTATGGTGTGATTTAAACAAAAGAGGAAAAATATCACTAAAAGGCGCGTTCAAAATATGATCGTCCGGGCCGTTTTATTTCCGTTTTCCAGTGAAAGTCAGCGAGCAGCACCTGATTTAGCCGTGTTGATGAGCTCCGAGGCTCCGACGGCTCCGTGAACGGTCACCTCACCGTCCGGCAAACACAGCTCGAACTCCTCCTGCGCCTTCACCGAGTCTGAACACACACACACACAGCTCAGAAAACACACACGGCCGCATCACGCGCAGCGATCCGACGGAGGGACGCTTTACCTTCGGCCGGCTCAGACTCGTAGATGGATAATTTGGTCCCGTCCAGAACCACGTACTTCCTCTCCCAACCCTGCTGCCCTCTCTTACCGTTTCTACAAAATCACATCACACCGATCAGACACAACAAAGTCAGTAATACAACAAGAACAAATGCACACATTACAAGCATAGACGAACAGCTTACATCATAAACTATAGGCTACATGAAGACAGTGGTATTCAATAAAACAACAGAACGCTTGAGACATGGACATAAACCTACTGTATTTACTAGAAAACGGTTATTTTCACATGACTTTGTTTTTATGTATCTATGAGTCCAGGAATGGTCTGAAATTGTGCAGATTGGCAAAACACGTGCAAACTTTAACTCTATGATGGTTTAACTCAACAGTTAATCCGTTTATCCGGGTTTTCTGACAAAGAGATTTACAGGGGCATTTTATTTTAACATTTGCAATGGCATCACTTCCGTCTTTGTTCGTCAAATTCAAAAACGTATGTTTATATCCTTTTTACAATTTCTATTGAAAACAATACAGAATAAGACAAGTTAGCAATCATACAGTACGAAATATATTCATTTAAAAAATTCAGAAGTAGCACAAAAGTGAATCTTCCGTCGTTTAATGAAGCTCATGAGTGCTATTGAATTCATAAATTCTTTTGGATATTAATATTTTAGATGTAACATTTTGAATAAAGAAATATTAAATCGTTTAAATAACTGAAATGAAATGCTAAAAATTAAATCTGCCAGCAGGTAGCGGCAAGTCACTGAATCATTCATTCAATTGAATCTTTCGAATGGCTGATTCATTCAGGAGTCACAGCGTTTATGAACAGGTAATCATGAATCACTGACTCACTGTATTTGTTCAAAAACGAACTCTCATTCATGAATGGATTATAATACGCTGTGTTTGTTTTTATAGATGCGCAGCGACTCAGCTCTGACTTTATTTGGAAGCATTTCGTTGATGAAATAAAGCAAAATCAGGCAGTACTTATTTACTGAATCATTGTATTAAATCAGTATCCCATTAGCAGACTCCCTTACTAATCACTTCATTCTCCTTAATGCGATCTGTGGGCTCACAAAAATGACTTCATATTAATCTTCACATTACTTTCCAATTATTCTGTGTCCTTTCCTGAAGCTCGAACGGTACGAACTGACCCTTATGACTGTTTTTGTGGTCCATCTAACCTGTAGATAGACCAAGGGTCAAACCGAGCCTGAATATAAACACACGCACCTGGGCTGCTTCATCCAGCCCTCCAGACGCACGTGACCCGAGGCCTCTTTGACCTGCAGAGCCGGGGAACTGGCTTTATCCCGACACAGAGCCTCAGAGAAGTGAGTGGCGTATTCAGCAGGAAGACCGCAGGTCGCCGGCAAACACGGAGAACACTTGGGATGGCAGAGAGTACGGCACTCTGAGAGGAGATAAAGAGAGAAGAAGAAATCAGATTTAACTGCTCAATTTCTCATTTATAGGCCACACAGGTCTTCTTTTTTTTTTTTTTTTTTAAAGGTAACTTGAACCATGCATTTGTAGATGCAATTTTCGGTGCAAAAAACACACTGTTTACTTGTTAAAAAAAAAAACTATAGAAAGTGAGTTCTACAGGAAAAAAGGTCAGGACTATGACCACGCCCCCTCCCTCCCAAGAATCATGTGCACTCAGAATTTAATTTAACTAAAAAAAGGCAAGTAAACAATAAATGAAGAAAAATTTTATTAAATGACAATCAATGTCGCAGATAAAAACAACATGCTTTTTACCATTGCATGGCATTTTTATAATTTTATTAGAAGTGTGTCATTTAAGTCAAATTCCAACATCTATATTTATAAGATTTTCGCAGCTTGTAATTAAAACAAATGTAATGAAGTAGTAGAATGAGACAAATTAGCATTAATAAAAACATTTTTGTAACACAATATGGACATTTCCAGACATTTAATGAGGTTTAGATTTAAATCATGTTAAGATTAATGTTTTTAAATAAAACACTTTAAATATAGAGATATTAAATGATTTAAATAATAGAAATTAAAGGTTAAAAATTAAACAATCCAGAAGTCGTGGCGGCAAATAACTGATTTGATCTTTGAATCATTTATTCAAATGATTCATTCAAACAGCTGATTCATTCATGAATGAGTCAAGTGGCTGTCTTTATGAATGGGTAATCATGAATCACTGACTCTTTAGATTTGTTTAAACATTATTTCAGCCAGTTTTTGCCTTTATGGATGCGCAGTTAGGGTTAGTCGTTACTTCATTTAGCTGTGACATTAAACTATTTTTCGTCTGCACTTAATAGGCTATTAACTTCATGTTTATTGAACTGTTATTAAACCAAACCAAACTGTCTATTAAATCAATATCACATTTGCAAACTAGCTAAATTTTTAAAAGCTGTCCTTAAAGGCTCTCGCCCTCTTTAGTTCATCACTGAATCTGTCACTTTAAAGAAGATTTACAAACGCATTCAATGAAAAATGACAGTAAAGTCATTCATTTTTTCCCGTCTCTAAATGGACGGACGTGTCTTCTCGGGGATGAACTCGTTCGCTGATTTCGTGTATTTGTGTTTTTGTACCCAGACACGTGGCAGCCTGTCGGCCGAAGTGAACCGTGTCCAGACAGACGGCACACTTGGCCGCTCTCATGTTCAGACCCACGGTGAAGCGATGAGGGATGTTGTGATGCATTCGCTCCTTCACGCGCCGCCCGTACTCTACAGAGAGAGAGAGAGAGAGAGAGAGAGAGAGAGAGAGAGAGAGAGAGAGAGAGAGAGAGAGAGAGAGAGAGAGAGAGAGAGAGAGAGAGAGAGAGAGAGAGAGAGACATAGAGAGAGAGACAGAGAGACAGAGAGAGACAGAGAGAGAAAGAGACATAGAGAGAGAGACAGAGAGACAGAGAGAGACAGAGAGAGAGAGAGAGAGAGAGAGAGAGAGAGAGAGAGAGAGAGAGAGAGAGAGAGAGAGAGAGAGAG
>NC_056703.1:30849468-30901968 GCF_018831695.1 Puntigrus tetrazona | reverse complement strand
TATATATCTACATGTACACACACAAATAATTGTAAGAATTTGTATATGCATGTACATATTTTATATACATTTTGGTTATACACACAAAAACACAACCTTATCATTTCTGAATAGCACTAATAATTGTAGAGGAAAAGTTTAATATTCATAAAAAAAAAGTCACAAAAGATAAAAATAGGCACGATTGACTTTAAGTCTTTTGTTTTAGTTAAAGGTGAAATGTGACCTGGATTCTGATATGCTTGGATATATATATATATATATATATATATATATATATATATATATATATATATATATTTTTTTAACTGATGAATAGCTCAAAGTAAGACCACTGACAATTTTACAGAATTGTTTCTTTACATATTAACTGCGCTCCAGTCTGAATTAATCAGCTGAAGGTGTTTCCGGCGGAGTGTGTGAGCTGTACTGACCCTCCGGTGTGGAGCTCTCTTTGCGGCGGGCCGAGCTGGACGGGTTCAGGAGGCTGCTGGGATTGGGCTGGCGCTCCGGAGACTTCACGATGGCCGACATGAGGATCTGCTGACGGGCGGACGCTGGCGTGGACGGAGCCACGTGCTCCTGCGCTTTAAAATGAGCCGCTGAGAGGCAGAGAGAAGAGCTTCAACCACAGCAAACAACTTCACCACACACACTCGAGTGAACACAACGGCGTGTTTGTGTTCAGAACTAAACAAAAATGTCATTACTAAAATACTGATTTCTTGTTCGAAAACATAGAATGGAACGCACAGGATTGTGGGATATCAAATGCATCTTATGCTGCCTTGAAGATTCGATCAGAAGAAGGTACCTCCGGAGACAGGAAGTAAAGCAGAACTTGATGCCTTCCTGTTTTGGAATGTTTTTATCAACCGGGTTTCTTTCATCACCAGTTTTCGGACTCAGCCTATGATAAAACGGATAGCTCCGGTTCTTGATTCCGATTGGCTGAGCCAAGTTCTAAGCGTGTGTTGCTCGGCAACCACTTTGTCGGAACCGAAACCGTTTCTGAGGAGCCGCACTGTTCGGTAGAACAATGATGTTTTTATTAATATCATTACGCTTTATTTGCTCCGTTTTATTTCGTGAAACCTTGCCACACTTATGGAACAACTGCTTTATAAAAGCAATAATCCACATGAAGCTGTGGTTTACGGCCAATATATAACTTACGCTAGCTTCTCTATTATGTATGTATTCATATACAATTAACAAAAAGCCAAAAAGGCCTCTACGCTGTCAAAAGTAAATGTAATTTTAACTGTAAAAATACCACAAAAAATACTTAATAGGTTAACAGTTCTCGCACTATATACTAATCAGACATTTCATGTAATCTTACAGTAAAACGCTTTTAATTGCATAGGTTTTAGAAGTAAACAAATCAATGTATGATTTTTCATTTTAATTCAGTGTGTAATGTATTATAGTTTTATTATTTGGTCTTTATGTTGTTTATTGCATTATTTAAGTGTCATGTCTGTTACCGTGCGTCTTCCACATACATTATTATATATATATATATGTATTGTTTGTGGGTGAACTATCAGTGGAATGAACTCACCCTCCTCTCGTAGCGAGCGTAGTTCGATCCTCATCTTCTGCAGCGCCTCCTCCAGCTCCGAGCAGCGCGTCCGCTCCTTCTCCAGCGCCGCCTTCATGTCTCCGTACTGCAGAGGAACGGCGGGCTGAGACGAGACCGCAGCGGCGCCGTTAGCCGTGACGCCCACCTCCTCACGCCGGCGTCCGAAGATACCCTGAGACACACACACAGATCACATGACACACCGTTATCTCTGCTAGCTAGATTTCAGATTTTTGGTGTTTGATGTTAATTGCTTTTTTTTTTTTTTTACTATTTTTAAAAACATTTAAAATTCAATAAAAATTATTTATTCTTAATTATTTTATTATTATTATTATTATTATTTATATAATAATTATTATTTTTATTATTATTATTATTATTATTTTATTTTATTTTTTTAATCATTGAAAGTAACTTACCAGCTGCTTGTGATTAATGGATAAAGTTTGTTAGAAATCTCAGGAAGCACAGTAATTTCTGGCAAAAGATGTGTATCTTGAGTGCAAATGTTTTATTTAAATATATTTTTGAATGGTGACTGCATTCATTTGATCAAAAACACAGTAATATTGTGAAATACAGCTGCTTTGTATGTGCATGTCCAGGAATATTAAAAGAATAGTTCACCGTCCTAGGTGTATATGACTTTCTTTTTTTAAACAAACA
Organism: Puntigrus tetrazona; assembly: GCF_018831695.1. NCBI lineage: Eukaryota > Metazoa > Chordata > Actinopteri > Cypriniformes > Cyprinidae > Puntigrus > Puntigrus tetrazona. Next base: position 30,899,711 of record NC_056703.1, on the reverse strand, counting down.
AAAAATATACATCCTGCTCTTTCTGGCTCGGTGCTGGTGGATAGCTGCCATTATTTTGCCATTTATTGTCATATATATCCACAAATATTAAAAGTCTTTGGGGCTTATTACATGACCTTCGAAGCAGATCGATGGGTTTTTGTCAAAAATAAGTATTTCTAGTTTTATAATGTAAATAACTGACTTCTGGTTGTTTTCTGACCTATGACTCGACGCAGGATGCAGCTTTTGTCCTGTTTTTACACTATTTATCTTTTGCACCGTTTGCACTTTATGTATCTTATTTGTCCTGTACCGACCTCACGTACATAAAACGTGCTTTTAGACATTTTATTTGAAGTAAAGAGTCAAGAAGATACTATGCAAAAAATTACTGAAACGAGAAGCTCTTTATTTAACCCCAACATCCAGGAATTCCTGCTACGTTTAGCTAGTTGTAATAATAAGCTAGTTCTAGATTTAGAGGATCCCACAAACTCTCACCTTCTTCTTCTTGGTGGGCTGGTCCATCTTGGCCTGCAGGAAGTCGATGAGCTTGGTCTGCTGCGAGATGGTTCCCTCCATTTTCACTTTCTCATGCGAGTAGACGGCCTGAGGAGAGACCAGGAGGACGAGCATGAAGACAATGATGAGATTGAGTCATTAATAATAATAATAACCCTCAACAAACTCCAATTTATCTCTACAGAAGACCGTTCAGATGGGTTCTCATGCAGCGCTCCTGACGGTGCAATCCAGAGTTGTTACAGTTAACTAAAACTAAGCCACAACAATTCATTACTTCAAATGAAATTGAAAAACAATTATTCTACTCTATTTCATGTCAGCTAGTTGCCAAGGCAACAGCTCTCATTTCCATTTAGTTTAGCTGGCTTATTACTGACTGACTGAATAATTATTTGAGTTATTTTTCATTTAGTTAGCCTAGTATTAGTTTGCTTTGGTATAGAACTGTGACATTTCACAGGTGCTGTATCTGAAAATATCACTATGACGAAAATATCTTCTACAAGATTTAGATCAAATTGTCCATTCCCAATCATATTAGTAATCATGATTACGATATTGGCAAAGTAACCGTGATTGTTGCTATAATTAAGAAGGCCTGCTTCTGATCTAACCGATCTTGAGAGTTTGGGGACAGGCTATCTGTTTGATGAAACACAGGATGAATACACTTTTAAAAGGTACTGTATTTACCTTGGCGTAGTGGAATAATAAGAGTTGTTTCTGGAGAGTTTTTGCCCCTACCTAAGCCACATGCCTTTAATTAATGACATAATTGTCATTTTGGGATGAACTAACCCTTTAAATGCAAATATCCACCCTTTTCTTGATGTTAAAATTGCCACAGTTGTTTGTAAATTCAGTGGGTCTAGTTTCCAGTGTCATCTGAGTCAAGCTATTTTTAGCTGCACAAAACAGTTTTGCTGCTTGATATTGAAAATCGGCGTGTCTTACGTGATTTTAATGCATTATCTTAATGGTGAACAAACTTTGTAGAGCAAACGGTTTTACCTTTTACTGCATGCTGCTATTCTCCTTATTATTTACATTCAGAGTCTAATGAACCGGAAGCTTCACTCACAGGCTTACTTCCTCATTGAAGGAAAAGGTGGATCTGATACTATTTAAGTGCAAGTTCAGTTAAGTACGTGTGTGTGTGTGTGTGTGTGTGTGTCTGCGGACACCTGGATGTTCTCCAGCTGGTACTCGAGGTCGGTTCTCTCGGTCTTGAGCAGGTCAGTCTGGTCCAGAGCGTCCTGCAGTCCCTGTGTGAGTCTGAAGATGTGTGTCTTCTGCAGGTCCATCTGCTGCTGCAGCTTCCCTTGCTGACACACAAACACACAGATTCTTTCATCAGCTCAGGTATTAACACGAGTCTCCCGAGAGCGCTTCAGATTAACTCAGCAGAACATGTTTTTGTGTTTATATGTTTGTTTTCTCTGTAACCGTTTCAAGCAGGCAAATCTGTCAACGTGTATTTTGCAGTCATTCTGGTCTATTGACGTACAAACTCTTGTGTGTGCAGTGTTTGTGATGAGCAGATGGTCCGTCATTGTGTTCTGGGACGCATTCATGTTTACAGTGCAATCTAAAATGTGTTCACAGCTGTTAATAGCATGAGCGAACTGGGACTTAATACAAATTCTTGGAAGTTTAATCATGTTTTTTTAATTATAAAATATAAAATAAAATAAATATAAATTTTTAATTATATATATATATATATATATATATATATATATATATATATATATATATATATATATATATATATATATATAAAAAAAAAAATAACCATTTGCCAAGTCCATGGCAAAATAAACTTTAAAATGCTTTTAATATTTATCATATTCTTACCATGAATATCATAATAATATATATATACACACACACACACACACACACACACATTTTATTATAATAATTAAATATTAAAATGTAATATGTGTAATTCGAATTATAAAAATTATTAATAATAAATAAATATTAAATAAATAAAAAGTGTGTGTGTGTGTATGTATATATATATATGTGTTACAGAACAATTAGAGTCTGCTACACAAGTGTGTTTTTCACCTCTTCCATGAGTCTTTGTTTGAGTTCTCTCTCCGTCTCAAGTTTCTGCTGAAGGCTCCTTGCGTTCATCTCTAACATGGCATGTTTCTTCTCCAGGTCATTGAGCTAAACACAGCAGCACAGCACAATAAAGAGCACATAAACAGGGAGCCCGGCCCGTCTGAGAGAACAGAAGGTTTTGTTGTTCTTAGTGTTCATCTAATGCGTGTTCATGCGCTCCGCCGTGTTTAATTAATCTCCGTCAGCTGCAGCACTTAATCGCGGCTTGTTAAATTCCATATTGGCATGAATATTAATATCGCAGACGGAGGGCCGGAGCGCCACAGGACAAACTGCAGCGAGTGTGTTCGTGTAACTCACGGTATCAGACAGACTCTCTGCTTTCAGCCTCTGCTCCTTCAGAGCCTGCTGCAAAGCCACGATCTCGGCCTTGTGCTCGCGGACGGCCAGCTCCACCGCCTGCCGGGACTCGGTACTGCGCTGGTCCGCTCGCAACCTGAGGAGCAGGGTCGAGTCAAGACACAACACCGTCTACATGCACCACTCAACAGTCTGTAACCGTTCTGATGGATTTATTTGATCAAAAATGCTGTAAAAATTGTAGTTTTGCAATTGAATAATGTGAATATACAGTCCAAAATAAAACGCGACAAGAACCGTGTCAGAACAAAATCACCTTGATGATGTCAGGTAACTTTGAGAGGAAGGTTTAATGAGTAATGAATTTTGTCAGCCGTTACACTCAAGTAAACAGATCAATTTAGCTAAAAAGGTCTCATTAGCAGCACTTAAGCAAAACACGGTCAGGTCAAAGTGTCTAAATATTTTTGGATTTTTATCAGTAGTCTACTGTACAAAGAATTTTTGGCAGAATTTTTACTTCAATATGATTGCGATTAAATATCGAAATAATATTTATATCCCGCTATTATCGCATTGTTAGATTTTTATATCGTTTTTGTGATCAAAGCTGAATTTTCATCATCATTACTTCAGTCTTCAGAGTCACGTGATCTTCAGAAATCATAATAATATACAGATTTACTGTTCAAGAAATATTTCTGATTATTATTATGATTATTTGTGGAAACTGTGATGCATTTAATTTTTCGGGATTCACGGATTAATAAAAAGGTTTAAACGAACAGCACTCTTTGGTAACATTATAAACACCTTTTGATCAGTTTAACTCTACTGAAGCACAGCACCTGTTCTGCTTCTCGTTGTCCAGCAGTCTCTGCATGTCTCGGGTCCTGCGCTCCGCCTGGTTCTTCTCGTCCTCCAGAGCAGATCTCCAGTTCTCCCACTGTCTCTCCTTCTCCAGGAGCTCGTCGTTCAGACTCTCCAGCTCCACCACCTGCTCCTCCAGCATGCTGCACGTGGTCTTCAGAGTCTCGATGTTCTGCAGACACGAAAACACGGCTTCAATCCTCTCTCAGAGGGCTACAGACTGTTCCTTCGTGGCTTGCTCGGACATTTGTGACTTCAATCCGTAAGCTAAGAGAAGTGCTGGACGGGCTTTGAGCTCTCTGGACCGTCTCCTGAGTGGATTTAAAGTAGTGTGAGACGACCAGCGCACCTGTTTCTGGTTGTTGAGGTGCATCTCTCGGTCGGCCACCTCTCTGCGCAGACGGTCCACGTCCTGACTGAGCTGCAGCCTCTCCTCGCTCTCCACCGTCAGCTCGTCCAGCTGCTTGGACAGGTAGAAGTTCTGCCGGTTCAGCTCGGCGTTCTCCTGGGTCAGCTGGGTCAGCTGCTCCTCCAGGTCCGTGATCACCTGAGAACAAACTCCCCGTCATTCGTAATCAATGCACGCGAACGCTGATCATCCATCAGACGCTTCATCGCTCCATTCATCAGTCAGTCCACCACAAGCACTCCGTGGGAATATTTCAGGAAGACCGGAGCGAAACAGATGGAAAGATTCAGCTGAGCAATAGAATACAATGGTTTAAACCTAAATAGATGCAGAGTGTGTGTAGGAATATCACACATTTATAAACCCAGTGTCATAAAAGATAAAACAGATCATCAGAAATACAGTGCTATTTTAGACTTTTATCAAGAATATAAGAGTCACTATGAATGTAAATTAATTTTAAGTTAATCAAAGCAAAAAAATTTTAATCATATAACCAACATTTCTTCATACATGGGGCTACCAGAAAATTATAATATCAATTTAAGACCAAAGTTATTCATTACAATTCATTACATACCTTTCTATCGAAGTTATCTGACATTAAGACAGTAATATAACTCTGTCATATTTTATTACCATTTTAAACTATAGTTAATATAATCTGATAATGTGGAATTTTTTTTGTTTGATTTAATATGTTTTTTAAAGAAACATGTGTGTTCATAATGTATAATCACACACACACACAGACACAGACACACACACACACACACACACACACACACACACACACACACACACACAGACACACACACACACACACACACACACACACACACACACACACACACACACACACACACACACACACACACACACACACACACACACACACACACACACACACACAGACACACACACACACACAGACACACACACACACACACACACACACACACACACACAGACACACAGACACACAGACACACACAGACACAGACACACAGACACAGACACACAGACACACAGACACAGACACACACACACACACACACAGACACACACACACACACACACACACACACACACACACACAGACACACACAGACACACACAGACACACACAGACACACACACTCACAGACACACTCACAGACACACTCACAGACACACAGAGACACACACACAGACACAGACACACACACAGACACACACACACACACACACACACACACACACTCACAGACACACACTCACAGACACACACACGGCAGGTCTGTGATTAAAGTGTGTATTGATTGTGTTGTGTGTCACTCAGAAGAAGATAGCCACTCTTCAGATCTCTGCTTTCTTCGGCTCTTCTAATCGATCATTGATCCCATCCCTGAGGCTCCTCGAGCTAAACGCTATCGAGCACAGCACTGAAACCTTACAGTCTCAATCTCCAGGAGCTTTAGTCAGGACAGGACATCCTTCTTATGTAATTTAACTTAATGTGTATAGACTTTACAACATTTATCTACAATATAATAGTGGGTTTAATATCAAAATTGAAAGTCTAGCCTTAAAATCTCACTTTATATGCTTTGGTGAGTAGTAATAGTAATATCGTTAACACTTTAGTGTCCAATTCTCACTCTTAACTAGTTGGTTATCAGCATGAATATTAGTGGGATGCTGGCTGTTTATTACAACCTAAAAAGAAACACATATCAATGTCTTATTTAGCAAGACCTTTAAGTAACGTAGGAAAGTAGTTTTGGGTAGGATTAGGGATTTAGAATAAGAAGTATACCCTTCTATCATTCACTTGCTGAGGTTTAAATAGAATTTAGAAAGTAATTAGTAACAATTAAATACTTTTTTAGAGAGTACATTTGTACCGTAATCTAACCACACTGTTGAACATAACTAGTAATTAATTCGCTGTTTAGAGTAACTTACCCAACACTGGTCGAGAGTTAAATCAGGTAAAGAAAGTAAGAGTATGACAGTGCAGGGGATTGTGGGAAATCTTACCGAGCAGCTGTCTCTCAGAGCGTCGAACTTGCGTTGGATCTCATCTCTGTGGGCCTGCAGGAGACGGACAAACAAGATCTCAGGTGATGCTGTGTGTGTCACTCATTACTTAGACATTTGAGTCCAGTTTTCTCAAGTTCTTTTCACACTCTATACTCCCTAAACAAGCTGTTTTTGGTTCTTCGTTGCTATATATATATATATATATATATATATATATATATATATATATATATATATATATATATATATATATATATATATATATATATTATTTCTCAATGTGTATTTCGGTTTTAGTTATTTTAGCATTGTAAGTTGCACACACAAAAAGAGAGAAACGCTGCCATGGCAACAATGAAAACTATTGATGAAATTACTATCGCAATGAGTCACTGGAGCATGTATACTTTTTAATAAATATTTATAAATTAAACATCTTATTTGCTTATCTGCATGTCACGTGAGCCAGCCTTACTATTATTTTGGGTCACACTTTATTTTGATAGTCCACTTTGGACACTTTTAACTAACTACACGGCAACTAATTGTCATTCATTCACAACTACATGTCCACTAACTGTTAGGGGAGGGTTAGGGTCGGTATGTAGTATGTCGTGGACTAATACTCTAATGACGTGTAGCTACTGAAGTTCTTGTATGTGTGAGTGCGTCTCACTCTCAGCGCAGTGATCTCCTCCTCGGCTCCGGCCGTGGTCTCCTCCAGCTCAGTCTTGGCCTGCTGTAGCTGACTCTCGAGCGCGTGTCTCGCCGCCTGCAGGCTGCTGATCTGAGACTCTCTCTCCTGCAGCGAGAGCGTGAGCTCCGTCACCTGCCGCTTGATCTCCAGCTTCTGCTCCTCGTGCTCCAGACCCATCTGAGACACACGCAGAGTCCAGGAACGTCAGAAAATCACTTCCTGACTTCATTTAATGTTCCCTCCAGCTCAACTCAAGCTGACCACCTTCAAGAAGCAGCTAAAAACGCATCTCTCTACTCTTACTCTGTTTAAAACAAAACTTGGCCTTTTTAGACTTTCTATTTCTACATTTTCTACATTGTCTATTTCTTTTCTTTAGTTACACAATTAATAACAACAAAAAAAGGTCTATAGCTTGATCTATTCTTTTTCTACTCCATCTATCTCTTTTCTTTTTATTATATAACTTAAAAATTCCTTGCCATATGTAGTTTTAGCTTTGCTTGCCTCCATTGTCCTATTCTTTAAGTTGCTTTGGATAAAAGAGCCGGCTGTAAGTCTAATGGGTTTATTTTAACCGGTCTGAGGAAAGTTGTGGGTAACGGTGCTTTGTTTTTGGAACAAAATTGTCCCTAACCTTAGCTGTATTCCACCTCAGTAATACAGTATGACCACAAGAAGTACACGATGCTTATTTTTTTGATGCTAGTACAGAGTGGTTAAGGCCATCTAATATGCACGCTCTCACCTCTCGGAGTCTGGTCTCCAGCTCCAGGATACGGCTCTTTCTGCTCTGCTCCTGCTGGCTCATCTTCTCCAGATGTTCCTCCAGCTTGGCGTTCTGAGCTTCCAGTTTCCCCGCCTGCGACTCCAGATAAAACTTCTGCTGCCTCAGCTCCGAGATCATCTCCTCCTGAGCTTTCCTGAGAAAAACACCGAGGTTTGAACGTCACGGCTCCTCGTTTCTCAGACTTTCCAGTGTTTGATGCCTCGGAGTGAATTAGATTTCTCCTACAGTAAACTCATTTCGGAAGCATCCTGAGAGCCGCTGCTGCATCTCCCGGTCGGCGTTTCTCGAAACCACTAAATTGTTTGTGTTGGGTTAAATCGCAATCATTCCTATTCCTCGGTCCCCTGTTAAATCTAAAACACTTGATTTAGAAGTAGACCAATGCAGCAGAGATGCTCACATCGAACATTTAAAGGCCTCCCCAGATTGTCGTTTGCAGATCTACAGTAACAAGTATTTAAATATCTTCAGGATTGACCTCTATTTGTTCTAATATGGCCTAAACCTACACTCTGAAACTCATACATCAACATAACGGTCTGTTCTGGAAGTAAAAATCCATTCATTTGCTCAATAAAGGAGCTATTTGACTATTTATTGCAAGTATACTTCAGATACGCTATACGTGTTACTTTTAACAATTGTAAACTTCTACATACGCCATAAAAACAAACAAAAACATTTCTGCCATTGCTCTCCAAGAACATAATTCAATTCTGCATTTTTAAGCACAATCGCAGGACTATTAAAATGCTATATTCATTGTTTACTGTTCACTGTTTAACCAAAAGAGTTTGTTAAGAACAGATCACTGAATCAGATTATTTTGTATCAAAGCTCTATTTAGAGCGAGTTGTCTTGGTGAAATAGAGCAAAAACAACTTGCAATATTAGAAAACCAATATTAAACGGATGTCACTGCAGTCACGCTGGTTTTTGTGAAGAACACCACTCTTGCTCACGTGATGTTTAATTATTATATTACATATAATAAATGAGACGATAGGCATTTTTGCCTCCATATAGAGATTAGTCTAACTCAATTCATTAACCCTGGTTTCACAAACAAGACCAGAGACTAAATTGCAAGACCGAACTCTTTCACCGATTGATCTTAAAACATGCCAACGAGTTTGTTTCGCTTTTCTAAGGCACTTTTATGACGTCGATGTCCTATCTGAACTACGGCCCAATCCTGGCTTAGTCAAACCAGACTTAAGTCGATCAAGTGAATCTCAACTCATTTATGTAATCAGTCACGTGTTTTTCTACCAAACGCCCACCAGGTCTTCACCAGAGAGACTTTTGCAGGTGGAGTGAATAATTCTGCTGGAAATGCTGTTCTGGACGTTCCTCACGTTTTAGACTCTTACATGTTTTTCTGGGTGTAGATGCTGCTGTTGGCTGCCAGTTTATTGGCCTCGGAGAGCTCGGCGATGCGCTGCTCCAGACTCTTCATCTTGTTGTCCATAGCGTTGATGGTCTGTAGAGAAAAAACAAACAAAAACGCATTAAGATGCGGATTTAATTTCACACACAGTGAATGTTAGTGGAGCGTCGGTGAAGAGGCGATTTGTTGCTGCTAGTGTTGCAAATTACAAACTTGACTTTTAATAACAGGACGTCATAGGAGCTGAGCTTCAATAAAAACTCAAATTAAATCAGAATATCTTTATGGATGCCAGTGATGAAATCTTCATAACGCAGAGTTTTTAATTAGCTAGCTTGAGCTACACCGGTGTTACTTGAGCACGCAGATGTCGAAGATGAATCATAATAAACGACCCTGTGATCAAACACAAACACTGATCATCGGGGCGGTAATCTAACCAGATAAAGTCTAACTGGTTAACTGGATCAAGGGCTAAAAGGCTGGAAAACGAATCTCGCAAAACTTTCTCATGTCTAATTTTACCACAAAATCAAATAATGAAAAATTATGAATATTTTGTTATCATAATAATAGAAAATACGACAACAAATCTCATTCTTAATCACTAAAAAAAAATCTATTATCTTTTTTCTTCACTATGTGTCTGGTAACGTTTCATTGCTATAAGGTGTAAAACTTACAAAAAAATATTTATATTAAATATTAAAATGAGATTAATCAACATGTCAAACATCACACAATTAATAATACATATTTTTCAATAACTGACTGGAAAATAATGTCATATGTACAAATATAGCAACATCATTTATTTTATTGTCATGTTTTATGCAAACTATAATTTCTTGTTTTTTTATCTTTTGCTTTCCAGGCGAAATGTTCCATATCATACATAAAAATATAAACCCATTAAACAACTATAATGTTCGACTGGGATTCGATTCTAAAAACCTGCTGGATTAACTAGTCAGAGTGTCACACACACACACACACACACACACACACTTGTGAGCAAACAGTCTGTCAGGGGTCAGAGTTTGATGTGAGATGAAGACGAGACACTCACAGCTTTCTGTTCACTGATGAGTTTGCATTTCTCACGCGCCTCTTCCTCGTGCTGAGCTCGTTTCTGCTCCAGACACTCTTTATCAGCCAGATCTGCCTTCATCTGAGCCTCCAGAACCTGCAGCGCGCACACACACACACACACACACACACACACAGACACACACACACACAGACACACAGACACACAGACACGCACAGGCACACACGCACAAACAGACGCACACACACACGCACACACAGACACACACACACAGACGCACACACAGACACACACACACAGACGCACACACACAGACGCACACACACAGACGCGCACACACAGACACACACACACACACACACACACACACACAGACACACACACACAGACACACACACACAGACACACACACACAGACACACACACACAGGCACACACGCACAAACAGACACACACACACACACACACACACACACACACAGACACACACACACACACACACACACACACACACACACACACACAGACACACACACACACGCACAGGCACACACACACAAACAGACGCACACACAGACGCACACACAGACGCACACACAGACACACACACACAGACACACACAGACACACACACACACACACACAGACACACACAGACACACACAAACACGTAACAGATCAGCAGTTTGGTATAGTATGACGGAAAATACTTGTTGCTAGCACAATCTAACTAGCAGCCCATCAACCGTTTTATTGATTAAAATAAGAAGTGGATTGTTTTTGAATAACTGCTTTAACCCAGCAAAAAAACAATATACTACAAGTATGTACTTAATAAGAATATCCTGCAATTGATGAGTTTAATTGCGAAAACAGATAACTCTGTGTTAGTTATTTGTATTTGTTTTGTTATTTTGATTATGTAAAAATAACCAAAAAAATGCAGTTTGATGAACTGGAATGCACAGCGAAAAAAAAACATGATTTTTGAAATTAGTTTAAAGCTACATAGTCCTAAGTGATATGTCCATAAATATGTTAATGGATTAGAAGTATACTTAGTATGTAATAAATGTATTTTCATTACTGATGTGTCTACAGTGTAGTGATTTCCACACATCTTGATGAGAGTTTTTGTTCAACTCTACCTTGATTTTGTCCTCGTAGAGTCGCTCTTTCTGGACCAGGTGGGCTTCCATCCTCTGCGCTGTAGCCTGAGTGTCCCTCAAGTTCTCCTCAAGCTCCTGCACGCACACACACACACACACACACACACACACACACACACACACACACACACACACACACACACACACACACACACACACAAACACACACACACACACCGTCAGGTAACAGGTAGATCCAAACAGCCTCCAGCAGTAAAATCCCATCACTAGGTGAAATGAAGAAGTGAACTTGCTTTGAGAAGTGTGTATTCCTCGCTGAGAGGCGCAGAGGTGTGTTTGTGTGGCAGCAGATGGGACATCCTGCGTTCGTGCGTGTGTGTGTGTGTTTGTTCTGTCATATGCTAATCTGTAGGAATCTGAGAAGACAGACGCACGAGGATGACGGTGCAAAGACAGACGTGAAGAGAGACCTGTGTGTGTGTGTGTGTGGGTTACATGTCAGCTGGTTAAGGAGGCGTGTTAGTGGTTTAATCTTTGCTAGTCTGATCCGTCTCTCTCACCAGTATCTTCTCAGCCATCTGTTGGATCTGTTGGGATTTGGTCTGGATGTCATCCTTCAGTTTATTCTCTCGACGCTCCACCATCTCCAGACGCTTCACTTGGTTTTCCAAAGTCTTTCTGCCCTCCTGAACGCAAGAGCGATTTAACAACTATTACACATCCGTTCCTCCTTCAGGAATCACACCAAACCTGTCAAGAACCTTCAAGTTCACATAACACATCAGAATTATAAAGGAAGAAATCACATTTGCATATTTAAAAAAAGGATGTTTGCATCGTGACATTTTCATTTCGATCTAGCACGTTAAAAACGCAAATTCTCGAACAGAGTAAAAGAAGCACTTGCTTTACTAAATGCACTCCTGTTTAAAAGTTTGTTCATCTTTTTATTAATCAAGGACACATTAAATAAAAAATCTGCATATTGGAATGATTTCTAAAGGATCGTGTGACGCTGAAGACTGGAGTAATGATGCTGAAAATACAGCTGCTCTTCACAATTTTTATAATAATAATAATATAATAATTATAATTTTATAATAATAATAATAATAATAATTGAAAATTGATTAAATAAGGTATGGGCAGAACAGACTTCTTCCAAAATCAACTTTTAAACACTACACTGTACTTATTTAAACAAAAAATATATACAGCATTTTTTCATATATTACCATAAAAATATATCATTACTATTAATGAGAATCACGATTATGATTAAAATCACGATAAAAACATTGTCAATGCAAATTGTCATGCAAAAAGAAAATCTTCTTGCTCCTAAAATCTTTTTTAACTTTCTTTATGCAACTTATTTTTGGGCCCTTTTTAATAACGGTGTGAAAATGATCCAGCGATAAATAATTATTTCAATCAGGCTGCTTAGTTATTTGATAGTTTTCAGAAATCAGCTGATAATTGTGTGTGTGTGTGTGTGTGCGTGTGTGTGTGTGTGCGTGTATGTGTCTGTGTGTGTGTGCATGCATGCGTGTGTGTGTGTGTGTGCGTGCGTGTGTGTGTGTGTGCGTGCGTGCATGTGTGTGTGTGTGTGCATGCGTGTGTGTGTCTGTGTGTGTGTGTGTGTGTGTGTGTGTGTGTGTGTGTGTGTCTGTGTGTGTGTGTGTGTGTGTGTGTGTGTGCATGCGTGCGTGCGCATGTGTGTGTGTGTGTGTGTGTGTGTGGGATGATCATCACCACCTCAGTCTCTCGCAGGCGTCTGCGCAGCGTGTCGCTGGGGTCAGACTTGTTGCGCAGGCGCTCCAGCTCTCGCTCCAGACGCTCTTTGGCCTGACGGATGTTCTGCAGCAGCTCCGTGGCTTCTGTGCTCGCCTTCACCGCCTGCAGGGTCAAAGGTCAAACGCACACAGAGCTCATTACAGGAACTCATAACTAGACACACTGCCCACGTAACGCTTAGTTTCGGGGTCAAAAAGTCAATCTGCGATGTCTTTCCAAAAGGTAAGAATCAAATTCCGCTCCGATGCGCTGAGAAGAACGAGGATGAGCATTAATCAAGCTACTGTTACTGTTATGGTGGATTGCACAATGCAGCTGAACACACTGCAATGCATTGCACGCCTGTAGCAAGTTAACAAGCAGCAGAATTAAACTCGGCACCTTGGAGAGTTTATCCTGCAGCTCCTGGATCTTCAGCTGCTGCTCGGCGTTCGTCTGAACACAGAAGATCGTAAAAGTCACTCATTTCACACATTAGCAGACGAGGGTGTAATTAGAGGAAATTAACATGTGTTTAGCACCTGGACAAAATGATCACGGTGTAGTTGAACTCAAACTAGTGATGCACCGTTTAATACTGATTATATCCGTATTGACCAACACTTGTTTATCTACCAGCTGCATGCTAGCTGATACGGAAAACTAAAAGTAATAAATGTTGATTTTAATTTTGTACATTTATATTTTAGTGCTTTCTACCAATTATAGACAACAGAAGCAAACTAAATCAAGCTGTGACGAGTTTCAGCTAGCCTAACGCCATACACAAAGGTTTTGTATTTTAAAGAAAACAAGTAGATAGAATATAGATATTTTTTTTTTACAACAATAATTCTGGTTCCACTGAAAACAGAGCCCCTAAAAAGATAGTCTGAAGTCATCTTGATGATTAAAAAAAATTTAAATTAAATAAAATTAAATTACATAGTAGAATATCGCATTAAAAAAGTTATTTGGTCAGCCATCCTGTTATTTGTGATCCACTCTCTGTCTATAAAACATACAGCTCTCAAAAAACAAGAAGAGTATTTGTTTTTACAAATATGTGGAAACTATGAATAGCAAATGTAAATATTCAGTAAAACATGGTGCTTGAGCATGTAGCTTTAATAGATGAGCTTATCATCGCATTTTATAAAAACATTTATTCATGAAGAAGTGTCCTCTCAAAATGAAACTACTTGACTGGAGAGAGATTTCACAGCATGAAGAGCGTGAGCATGAGTCTCATTGAGGACGCACACACACACGCATGCACACACACACACACACGTACAGACGCACGCACAGACGCACACTCACTCACTCTCACACACACGCACACAGACACACACGCACACAGACACACACACATACTCACTCTCTCTCTCACACACACACACACACACACACACACACGCGCACACACTCACTCTCTCTCTCACACACACACACACACACACACACACACACACACACACACACACACGCACAGACACGCACAGACACGCACAGACACACACGCACACACGCACACAAACTGATGTGACTGAGCAAATCAAAAAAGGATTTAAACTCGCTCTGGAAATTTCCATAGACTCTTTTAGATGACATTCAGTTTCTGCAGACATCCCTGATGTTCCACAGCTGGACTGCGCTGGTTATTAATATTAATGGTGATGATAAAGCACCTGTATGATCTGACTGAGATGGTCTCGTGGGTCTATTTGAGCTCTCGGTCAGAGATAAAGGATCCTGTCCGTCCCAGATGACATTCAGTTTCTGCAGACGGATTAATGATGTTCCACAGCTGGACTGCGCTGGTTATTAATATTAATGGTGAGGGACACAAACAGATTTCAGATGAATTTCTGTCATTGTGTGTTCGACTGATCTGTACCTTCTCGAGTTTAGAGAGCAGCTCCTCCACCTCCGCTTTGCCCTGCTCCTTCGCCTGAACACAAGACAAATAGAAAATCACACACAAACGACACATATATACATATATATATCCGACACATCTATATATATATATATATATATATATATATATATATATATATATATATATATATATATATATATATATATATATATATATATATATATATATATATATATATATATATATCAATTTAAAATAAATACAATATCTGATCTAATTATGATATAGAGAAGGATAGAAGATAAATAATTTAATTTATATACAAAATATAATTATAAATTATTTGTTTACATAAAATGTACATATAGACACATTTTTATATTTTGCATATATGAAATTGTAATATATACAAAAATATTCTATTATATAATAATATACATTACACAACATGTTACATTACATAACACAGGGGTGATTAAAATAAGGCAATTTAATATATTTAATTAGCAGTTATTACTACTTAAAGATTAAATAATGCAAATTAATACTACATACAAAAGTTCATTAGTTAACTTGAAAAAATGAACAGTACCTCTACAGCATTTATTAATCTTAATGATAATTTCAGCATTTACTAATGCATTACTAAAAACACAAGTTTAGTTTGTTAACATTAGTTAATGCACTGTGAAGAAACATGAATAAACACAATAACAAAGATTAATAAGAGTGTAATAAATGTAGTGTTCATTGTTTGTTCATGTTAACCAATACATTAACTGATGTTAACAAGGGATACCATTTTGTGTTAATTATACATACAGTATATTTAAAAAAAATTATTAAGCATTCGACTGGCTGTGTAGAGGTTCTGGTCAGTGACTGCACACACACAGACACAGACACAGACACAGACACAGACACAGACACACACTCAGACACTCAGACACTCAGAGACACAGACACTCAGACACACACACACACACACACACACACACACACACACACACACAGACAGACACAGACAGACACACACACACAGACAGACACACACACAGACACACACACACAGACACACACACACACACACACCTTCTGGATCCTCTGCTGGTACTCGGCTGCTTTCCTCTTGAGCTCTTCGCTGGTCTGCCGTGACTCTCTCAGCTCGGTCTCGTAGAGGTCACTGCGGCGGCGGGCGGCAGACAGGTCCTCCTCCAGCTGCCTGATGGTCACCTGCATCTCCTCCAGCTGAGCGTGATACTCCTGGACACAAAACTCTGCTCAGTGACTACAATTACAACCATAGCACTGTCCACCAAACAGAAACATCACAAATACAGTGTACTACATGGCTTATTAGTGGTGCTCACATTTTAATATTACTCATACACTATTAACTTCTAATTAAGTCATTAATTACCTTTTATTTATTTTTTAACTGGGTTAAATTTGTTTACTTTTCAGTATTCTTTTTATTTCATTGATTAATATTATAATTATTATTATATTATTGTTACATTATTATTCTTTTAAATTCCAGTTACTTGCCAACATTTCTATTTGTTCTTATTCTATTGTTATCTTCGATTATAACATACATTTTAATTATAATTAACTATATAATATTTATATTTAAGTTTTTCACCTTACATTTCTATGAACTACAGTTTAATTTAAACGTTTTATAATTTTTTTTTTTATTATGTTAAGCAACAATAACAACCCTGGTTATTTTCTAATTATTTATATATTATTTATATTATTAAAATCATGGATCAGCTTTTTTAAAATACTTTTATTAGATTCAACTTGTTTCAGTAATTTTATATATATATATATATATATATATATATATATATATATATATATATATATATATATATATATATATATATTATTTTTTACAATTTAAAAAAGTATTCTTTGTATTTTACATTTTATTTCTGCTTTATTTCACGTAACACAACGTTTAATATTTTTAACACGTAAAAAGAGTTTTTTGATAGTTATGGGTAAGAATAATAACCCTGGTTCTGAGCGGCTCCAGACTGTGTTCCTGTGAAACGACCCGCTCACAGCCACCGGCCGGGTTAATGAGGGTTTCAGCGAGCAAGATGCATTAAAGAATTAAACGAGCGGCTTCAGAGAGAGACTGAAATATAATGTGAATGATTACAGGCTGAGATTCTCCCTGAAGCCGGCGGGTCTCGCGGGGTTAATTGTGCTGAGTTTAGAGGTCTGAGAGAAGCTCTTCACATCATTTCAGTTCAACCGAAGACAGCATCTTATTCAGATCCAACGAGGAAACGTTTAAGAGACAAACGATGTTTCGGTTGCCAAATCACGGGATTGCTGGACATAGATGTTTGTTCAGAGCGATCACTCTCTGAAGGTCCATCATCCAGTCATTTACGGCAGCTGAAAGTGAACCGTAATGGAAAATATCACTATTAAACGACAAACTTCAGCGAGTGATTAAGTGTTTATGAAATATCACACAGTTAAAACACTAGAGCCAAGATAATGTGCTGAACAACGAAACTGTGGGTCAACATTGAAGCCTAAATGTAAGATTACTGTATTTGAATTGCAATTGGATTACACTGTTTTATCATAAACAAGCTAAAAAAAATCGAATTAGCATATTTCTCAGTCCTGCTGAAACGGTTAAGAAACATGTCACTAAAAGAGTCACAGTGTAGTTTATTATCAACTCATTTTATATAAGCTATTAATCTATTTGGTTTTGCATAAACATTTATTTAAATTGCATTTATTTAAATTCTGTGTGTGTGTGTGTGTGTGAGAGAGAGTGAGTGTGTGTGTGAGTGAGTGAGTGAGTCAGTGTGTATGTGTGTGTGAGAGAGTGTGTGTGAGAGCTTGTGTGTGTGTGTCAGTGAGTGAGTGAGAGTGTGAGTGTGTGTCTGTGTGTGTGAGTGTGTGTGAGTGTGTGTGTGTGTGTGTGAGTGTGTGTGTGTGTGTGTGTGTGTGTGTGTGTGAGTGTGTGTGTGTGTGTGTGTGTGTGTGTGTGTGTGTGTGTGTGTGTGTGTGTGTGTGTGTGTGTGTGTGTGTGTGTGTGTGTGTGAGTGAGTGAGTGAGTGTGTGTGTGTGTGTGTGTGTGTGTGTGTGTGTGTGTGTGTGTGTGTGTGTGTGTGTGTGTGTGTGTGTGAGTGTGTGTGTGTGTGAGTGAGTGTGTGTGTGTGTGAGTGAGTGTGTGTGTGTGTGAGTATGTGTGTGTGTGTGTGTGTGTGTGTGTGTGTGTGTGTGTGTGTGTGTGTGTGTGTGTGTGTGTGAGTGGTGAGAGTGTTAGTGTGTGTGTGTGTGTGTGTGTGTGTGTGTGTGTGTGTGAGATGGTCAGTGAAGGTGTGTGTGGTGATCTTCTGAGGTGTCAACCAGTAAGACACTTAATGTGTGTGTGTGTGTGAGTATGAGAGTGTGTCCAGCATGCTAATAAACACTGTGTACAAGGGACAGAGTTGTTAGCACAACTGTTTGGGGATTGAATCGGGCTGATATTGATCGGAGGAGATGGTCAGTGAAGGCTGTGTTGTGGATCAGATCTTCTGAGACGTCAACCAGTAAGACACTTAATCACTGGAACGTAACGAGAGCGAAACATCCAGCATGCTAATAAACACTCACATACAAAAGATCAATGTTAATCAGCACAACTGTTTGCAACATTGATCATAATCAGAAAAGTTTCTCAAGCGGTAAATCAGTATATTATTCTGATTTCTGAAGATCGAGCTATGGAAAACAATCAGGCTGCACACAACACAAGCCCCTCTCTTCATCTGACGGCTCAGTTCGCCACTTCTCTGTAAATCCTGACGGTTCTCACGTCTCAACATACTCAGGGTTTTAAAACGAGCTCCACACAGGTTTGCCAGCACAGGATTATCCACTAATTCTTGTGTCTAGTTCAGTGAGTGAAATATTATTCCCCATAATGCCTTGAGCTCATGTTCATGCACACAACTCAAACAGCATCATGTTTTCCCGGTGTATGTGCATCTAGTCCCGTTAACTGCGTTATATTAGTCAGAGCTCATCTCTACACAAGTCTTTAAATCGATTGAATGGATCTGTTAAATGCATTCAGCTTAAAGTGATCTGGAGAAATCACTGCCTCGGCAATGGATGTGAATGGGTGCCGTCAGAATGAGAGTCCAAACTGTTGATAAAAACATCACAATAATCCGCAGAGCTCCAGTCCAGCAGTGAACAGACAAAAGCTGAAACAAATCTGGACAAATCTCTAAACAAATATACGGCTAGATTTTGATGCGAGAGACAACTGGAGGAAACATTATGGAACATGGACTCGGGTTTTAGTTTAAAAAGCCTTCACTTCCGTTGCTGAGGCAGTGATGGAATCACATTTTTCTACAAATATGATGTTAAATGACTTGAGGCTGAGCACATTTACAGCAATATTTTATTGCTGGGTGAACTATTCTCTAATAACCTAATTGTTTACTAGTTTTCTAATATAATCTGTCTTCATGGGACAGCAGAGTGTCCGATGGATGCCCACTTCAGAATCTCTCAAATTCTCATCTGCTTGGTTTTCGTTCATGCCTTTAAACCGAAAACCTTGTTAAACCCCTCTGGAGATACAGTAACAAATGAAAACCATACTTTTAACGCCCGGAGTTCATGCACTCTGAAGTCTCGAAAAACACAGAAAGGCGATGAAGAGTAAGATGCTGGCGATTCATATTAGTATTACACTTAAAATTACCCTGCATTGTAATCTTGTGCAATGACCCATAGATAATAAACAATTACAGCTGTTTCTATGGAAACCAAACGAGTTTCTCCTGTTCTCGTCTCTCACAGAAGACACTTACAGACTCATTCTCCTCTTAAAAGACATCGTCACAGCAGCTTTAAGTGATGATCTTCAGCTGACGTGAATACAGTTTACAGATTAGTGATGTAACAACTATCAAACAATGTACGGTACATGTTCTGATCTTTTAGTGGTGGTTAATGGCCTACTTAGAATAATACAGTGATTGATGGCGTAAAATCATGGGTGTGTTTTAAAAAAATAATAATAATAATTTATACTAATTCATTCATTGTGTAATACATTACATTTTTAAAATAAATCATGAGCTCTAAAAGGATTTTCAGAATTTGTACAACTGCATCTTGTACAAATAAAAAAAAGAATAAAAAAAAAATGAGTGAAAATGCAGTGATTAAAATTAAATTAATTATTAAACTAATTTATCGGTAAAAAATAAACAAATTTATTGGTAGTCATTTTCAAATCTTCTGTGTACTGTCATTATAAAATAACCTTAATATTACTGATCAAATTTAACAAATAAGATCTTGTTAAAAAACTAACCAAAATGAAGAAATTATTAAATATCGGTATCGGCTATTGGCCAAAATTATTATCGGAGAGATCAGATCCCTATTTAGGACTATGTTTATTTGGCAGAAATCAAACGAACCATGTCAATCACATCCTACTAAAGCCGAATTAAAAAGATCGTAATGGTTTGTACGTAACCAGAGACTGGTTAATAAAACAGCGCAGTAGTCAGTGTGTTTGTGTTCGTCTCAGTCACCGACAGGACATTACGCTAACAAACGACTACACGCAGAAAGGAAAACACCAATAAACCTGCGAGCCGAGAAAAAGCAACATGGTTTGCTAGTGAAGGAACTCAATGATGCGTGATGATTAGCGATTAGCCTGCGTTTAGACGAGTCTCCTCAGACCGGCCTCAATTACGGAGTTCAGTTCTGCGAATGAATGGCTAATAAAGTCGAGCTAATGAAGGAGCTGGAGGACACCATCGGACGGACCACTGATACGGGTTCACAGACACGTGCTTATTCAATATCAATTACTTGGAACTATAGTAACTATAGTTTTCACCAAAATATCGGTTTCGTATATGTTTTTGATACACTACTGTTTAATACTTTGGGGCAAGATTAAAAAAATATAGTAATATATATAATTATAGTAAGGATGCAAAAATTCTAAAGTGACAAAAAATACATTTATAATGTTACAATTTAAAAAAATATATATATAGTTTAATGCAGGTAATGCTTTGGCCCCGCCCCCCAGACATGTAGATCATCTCCATAAATGCAGTTATGTCCTAAAATTCAAGAAATTTGGAAAAAATGCCCCTGTATGTGTTTCTGTGTCATATCATATAAGCAGGGAGAGAAGTATTACACGAGTGCTTAGTTTTTCCAGAATATCACCAATTTAAATCCTCTTCTGTTAACAAGAATTAGAAATATAGAAACTATATTTTAAACATGATTTACGCTCAATTTTGCAGAGAACATATTACCTTTAAAGCCACGAAAGAGTTGTTGCTCGGAGCGTTGTTTAGTTTCGTAAAAACCAGCGCTTTGAGTGAATCGTGTGAACCAACCATTCTAAGTAAAAACTATTTACTTCAAATTCTAAACGAATCAGTCATTTGAATGAATCAAATGAAGATATGCCTTTTCATTTAACACAAAAACCACTTATGTTAGTATTTTCGAAGTCAAAATTTGAATCGACTGACAGTCCTAATTAAAATGTTCCTCAGAGTCACGGTGTGGTGAAGTGTGGACGTTCACCTGCTCCTTGATCTCCTGGAGTTTGTTGCTCTGTTCTCTAATGTCATGGAGGAGCTGGAGAGCTTTATCATCTTCCTGTGACACTTCAACACGAGCCTGCTCCAGACTGCGCTTCAAACTCTAAACACACACACACACACACACACACACGTCTGTTACGTTGAGATGCAGCAGAGTGTGGAACGCAAGGTCAGAACAAAAAGTGCCTGGAGTGTTTTTATCAGCGGGTGTATTTGCATTGAAGACAGAACATCAAGAGCGCAGATATGAAATCCAGTCAGTTGTGCTGTTTTAGATATAAGACGCTAGATACGTCGATCAGAGAGTGTGTACTGATAAAGTCCTGCTGTCAGAGGGAAAGCACACACTCCCGGGGATGAGAGCTAAACAACTAGCAGCTAGCCAAGAGACAACAGATTCAAAGTAGCTTTTAATGACTTAATTTTGAGCCGTTTTAAAGAAAAAGAGCATATGTTTATAGTCACAAATATACTAAAATCACAGGTTTACAATGCTAAGGCAACAATAGTGAACAATCTGTGACCATGTTAATAAGAGGTGGGAATAATGAGGAATTTCTTTCTTTCCAATAATTTTAGAGCCTCTCATCTATAACGTCTCGTTGTCGGTTAGAAGTAATGGCTCTTGGTTTATTTTTAGATGCATATGATCAAAAGCAATGCTCCGTGGTTCACTGCGAGTTCATCCACAGCGATATGAAAGTCGTTTGGCTTCAACACTTTTAAAAGAGCAGACCTTGCTCCCCACACACAACTTCTATATTATTGCAGGAGATGTTTTCCCCACATCATAATGATTTGAATGCAATAGCAAATGCTGTCATGTTATCTTGCGTGCAGATGTTCGGGATGCAATCATGTGAGAACTGAAAAAACTCTTTAGGATCAAGCATTTATATTCTGTAAAGTGTTTCCCTTGTTGTTTGTGTGCAGGTTTTCTTAAATATCTGCAACCGCCTTTCGTTCACGTGACATCAAATTAATGCGTTCCCCCCAAACTTTAGTACAGCTAAACCAAAGCTTTATCCTTAAAGGTTTTATCTAATATTCAAGTTAATAACTTCAGACCGATTGTGTAGTGTTGATGATCAAGAAGATCCACAGAAATATAGTAATTGATGTTTTAGGAAACGTATGACTGAGCTCTAAACAACAGTTAACCATCTTTCTTATGGAGGACCAAACCTGCACAAAGATCGAATAAATGTAATAAATAGAAAAGTAAAATAATATATACAATTGGCTTTTAAATTCAAAAAAAATTTTTTTTTACTTTTTTCCTTTTTAATAATTTGTTTGTGTTTTTTTTTTTAATGTGGAGATAAATGACTGTGAATAAATAGATAAAGACTTAAATATAATAAGTAAAATAAATGCATGATTGAACCAAAAGAAAATCACAAATAAAAACAGAACTAAACTAATGAAATGTGTTTGTTTATAATTATTTCTTTATTTATTTTTGTAATTTAATTTTTGATTTCTGCCAGTTTTGACCTCCATAGTTTTTTTCCCCCCATCTGATATTTATTTCTTTTAAATCGATGCACCTCTAATTTCTTGGCCTTTGTGCCAAAGTATCCTAGCGTGGACCGGTTGTCTCTGTAAACGGAGTGTATTATGATGAAGGAATGAGAATCCGGGCTTCACTCACGCTGCATTCGGTGATGTAGGTGGCAAGGTCCTGCTCCAGGATGCTCCTCTGGGTCTCGGAGGCTTTGAGCTCCACGTCCTTCTGCTGGAGGACGGACTCCAGGTCAGTCATCTTACGCTGAAACCGTGAGATCTCCTGCTCCATCTGAGCGGCCACAAACACAAGCACCAGGTCTGAATGCATTTTCCAGCTGAATGCATTTGACAACGCCAAAACAACCGTGACATCACACACACACCGGCCAGTGAGGAGACCGAGAGAGGCCTGCAGTCATGAAGCGATCGCCTATTCTTTACTACTAGCTACAGCACCAAATAAACATCGGAAGTGGTTCAAAGAAAGAGAAAGCAGTGTTTGTAAGCACAGGGCTGCCTTGTGTACAGTGTTACCGGAAAAAAACAATCATGACAGCAGCGCTGGCAGAGAATGAAGTTGCATACATGCCACTACAAATGGGGAAATACTGCATTTAATCGATCAATCAGAGTTTCAACCACAGAAAGATGTCAATTAAGCAGCTTGTGAACAATGTCACGTATAACGTCACATTTAACTCCATAGACTGGCCAATAATTTACAAATAATGCATGCACTAAATTAAATAAGTTTGTTATTATAAAAACTGCAAAAGTGCAATTTAAAGGACTGCACGCAGATCGTTTGTTAATTTTAACTTTAAATATTACAGTAATGGACCAAATGACAGCGTTTCGGAAGCTTGTATCCATCACCAGACAAAAACATGAAAATATGTCAACTTTTTAGAAAATTCAAAAATTCAACACCATCTATTGCACATCTAATGCTGCATGTGAGGAATAGGTTGAAGTTAAAGCAGGTTATCTTGCGTTAAAAATCCAGCTGCTTCTCTGCTCTTACCTTGTGACATTTGTCTTGAGTGTCTTGCAGTTCTTTGCTTTTAAGGTGCAGTTTTTTTTCCATGGAGTTGGTCTTGGCAGGAGAGTTGAGCCCTGCGCCAACCGATCTGACGACACGAAGAAAAACACCCAATCAGAACCACAGCAGACATACAGCTACTCTCATCTAGTGACAAATCTCCAAGACAAAGATAAAGTCACTCACACACAGACGCCTGCTCAGCCTTTCCCATTCATTACACACTCCATTAGTTTCATGTGAATGTTAATTAACTCATTCAAAACCAAAGAACATCATCTTCACGTGGCGTGTATTAATTTATATGACACGAAGTAGACGTCAGGGAACATTCTCATCAGCTAACTGCAAGTGTCACAAAATCACAAACATCCACAAGAGAGCTACGTTTATATCGGATTAGATTAACTGAGATTTGTCATAACAAAACTCCAATTCAATTCATTAACAAGGACAGACTTTCCGCATCACGTCAAGACAATAATTCACTTCACATTCTCTCATTTCATCACACAACGCTTGTGCCTTGCTCAAGTCATCTGAACTCGAGGATCTCTGTCTCCGCCATTAGACATCGGCTCATTACAGCTGAAAGTGCTGAGGAGGAAAAACACACACACACACACACACACACACACACACGCACACACACACACACACACACACACACACACACACGCACACACACGCTGCTAAAGTGCTGATTATACCAGAACTCCAAACCATGCCGGAGGGTCACAACACCATAACAACTGTCATTCATTTACACAACCGTGTGAGTCTGTTTGAGTTTGAAATCAAATTACTGCAGTTTCCAGACTGAACCATAATTACTCATTTTAACAGCTTAATTAACCTGCACTCTCATCAGCGTGTACTCGTTTCATGATGTCATTTGCTCATATTAAACAGGAAGTTGACCTCTCTTCTCTCTAGATCCTGATCACGTTATTCAAGCATCTAAAGGACCTGAATGGAAACCCACACGCTGCAGAAAAAAGATGAACGGAGCAAACACATCATCACATAAAACTCAAATTGAAAGGGAAATGAATTCATCCTTTCTGAATTTCACATAGCCAATATTATATAATCTAAATATAGAAATGATAACCACAAAATTCAGATACAAATATATATTTAAAAAATCAGACATAGTAGTGAGAAATTCAATCAACTTTAAAATAAATGTACAAATTTAAGTCGCTCCTCAATGTTCAATGCTTGATGAACCGCTGCAACCAACATTTTTAATGAACCAGGTTAGGTCCGCAAATCGTTATTTATCATTTTCATCACATAAAACTATCATATCATAGATCATTTCAGAACACTTTGTATATAGTGGGTTACTTAAGCACAAATTATAGTTACTTTTTAACCATTTGTGGTCCCTGTGAAGTCCTTGAAAAGAACACAAATATATACAAACCTCAGACTGAAACAAGTAAAACTATGACTGTTTCCACACAGGTTTCCCAAACACTCCTCCCACTCATTTGACTCCGCCCCATGCCTGCCATTGGTCAGTAGAACGGTAGACTCCTCCCACTCTCCGAAACCGATGTGCAATATTTAGAAAGCAGCACAGATGCTCTTCAGGAAGCCAAAGCAGCAATGGATTGGAGTTGAAAACTTCTCACAGAGGAAACCAAGACACAAAGAAACGCCTAAATATAGAGAAGCGGCCGCCTACAACAGTATAAAAAGACACGTGAACCTCAGAACAAACCGACAAAGACAGGAAACAACTTGAGCTCCCACATGCTTCGTATGTCAGTGATTCAGAACTGATGAAATGTGGTCTGACGGATAAACATGCTCCAAATATAAAGAGAGAAATCCCAGCCACCGCACAATCACAACAGACATTACTAACAGAGACGGGGAGGGAATAAAACTGACAGAAATACTGCAGCGGAGGAAAGATGAGCCAATCGCAGCAGCTCGTGAATATTTGCTTCGACTGTCGTTCTGACAGCTCGCCCGCAGAGTCCTGAAGACCTTTAGCTTGAGCTTAAATCCCATTACAAACACAGTCAACGGTGTTCATGTTCAGCGTTTCCTGCTGAAGGAGAGAGAATCACGCTGCGTTTTAAAGTCCGTTCCTCTCGATAAACTCCCTCCGCATCCCAGAGAATAAAGAAAGATGGGCATTAACAGATGCTGCCTCTGATGAACAAATACTCCACAGAAATAATGGGTTTGAAAAAACTGAAATGCACAGAAACAAAAGCAAACAGGAAAACAATCAGTCAGGATTGAATCATTCTCAAACACTTGCCGAGGAACACCATCTCAAACAGCTGAAGAATTATTAATAATAACCAAAATAAAACTGGTGGAGAACGCAAAGAACAAAAATGCAAATCTAATGTCAAATATGTTTTGTCTTCCAGTAAAAATATCACCAGACAAAATCATGTAACAGAGTTGAAAGGAGCATGCAAAAAATGATTTCTTTCTTTATGCATGATGCAGATTCACAAATGCTTAGATCTTGTCATCATTTGAGCCATGAGCGTGTTCGATTTGTTCATCACACCCACGTACATATTTATTATATTTTCTTCAAAACTATCAACAAATCTTCAATGCGTGTAAGAATAACATGTAATGTTAATTAAGGCCTTCATTTTAAAAAAACAACAAAAAAAAAACAATTATTTAATGACTTTAATGTATTTCAATGCCCTGCCTAAATCCTGTATTAGCAATAATATGAACAAAATTCAGGTTTTGGCAATTTGCAATCCATATTAAGCCCCCGAGGCAATATTAAATATCAAATACAGTATTGTCTGTATTAATGATGTGTAGTTTACACAGGAAAGCAGATGAGGCTGGAATATGAACGCAGTCTCAATGATAATGTTTTTTTTAAATATATAAATGGGCATCCACTTAACATGAAACCGTGCACTGAGTTTATATTATATAAAACAATCAACAATAAGGTGTTTACTGAAAAACACCTTTTAATAATTTTAATATGCATTCTTCTACAGTACTAAATGTAAACTGCGTGAAAATAACTGGCGGTCAGTGGAGCAAAGCTTTGTTTTTCCTGCCGGGGTTTCCTATAAGAGTGTGACGTCACGTGAACCATCAACTACAGAATAGTTTTGGTACCAACTACCGACGATTTAGACCTTATTCTTGCCTCGCATCCGTATAAAACACAAAAACAAGGCTGCAGAAGATAATAAATCACATTCATTTCCTCCACGGAGCAGCATAATGTATAAAGACTCTGAGGATGCTCGTCTTCTGTAGAGGCACACGTCAGCTTCATTTTATGACCATCAATCATGTTTGAAAGCCAAATTGCTGGTGAATACACTACACAATAAACAGAAGTCACTGTTACCATGGAAACAAAAAGAAAGCTCAGCGGTGACCGCCCACTCCCATGAAGCATTGCGGCTGATGTAATCCGATCAGACTGCCTACACTTTTTACTTTTGTTTCTAATGAAGTTCATACTTTTTATATTTTTTTGAACTGCATTCGTTTGTGGTTTGACTCCATCACAAGTCAGACGTCATGGGATGGGTTTCATTAACTCTGTAAAGCACCAAGTGTGTGTCTTCTTCGCAGATGTTCAAAGAATCGTTTCATCAGAAACATTTACCTCAGAGCCGCTTGGTTTGGTTCATGGTTCTCTATTGAAGAATTTGTGCAGGAAATCTCTATGGAGGAAATGAACGTGAAAAATACTTCTAAACCAAGACTGCTGGACAAATGAGGAGCTGGAAAATAACACTTTCGTTCCCTGAAATAAAATAAACGATAACCCCGCTAGTTGCCAATGCAACATTCCTGATTTTAATTTAATTTACCTTGATGTAATTAAATATATAACTAGAACTGAAATAAAACAATACATTTTATAAACATAAAAAACGACAACAATTTAAAACTACTTAATTCTTCAAACTTTAAATACTTAAAATGTCAAAATAGTAATAAAAATGATAATAAATAGCTTTCATAATAAATGGCTGGCAAAGCTACTCATGCATTACGTTGTCTGTTTGAATTTTTCTGGATTCAGTTTTTTGATGATTTAAAATTTATTATCAAAAACAGCGGAAAAGTAAATTCATGTATAAAACTTTAACAAATGAACTCATCTTTTAAAATTGAATCAAATAATTGAAACAATTCCTTGCAAACTGCAGGTTTTAAATAAATAATGTTAATAAACTGCAGTATTATTATTTTATTATTATGCAGAATTCATATTTACATAGTCCTTTGCGCTTTAATAATCACAGGCACAAGTTTGATTCTGTAACATTCCGCATCATACAGTAAACTATTGCATCTGTATAATAATTCCATCTTGGTTTTCCACATCCTTAAAATCACAGGGCCCTAATTACGGTTCCAGGAGCATGACGGCACGTGTCGTCCAATCAAAACACGACTGGCGGAGCTGTGAAACGGAAAACCTCTGCACCTCCAGACCCCCTCGAGAGCGTCTAAACGCACACAAACACGCTTTCCACAGCATCGTACCAGTGAGGTCTAACCAGATTAGAGGTTCTGCCTGTTTGCTGTAAAGCAGTCCATTACCCAGCGCTTACAGACCTCCCTTCGGAGAAAACGGCGCCTCCCAGGGGTCTGATCAGAGCGGCCCACAACCGACTCGATTACGGGCCGCATGCGTCTGTGTGTGTAATTATAGGCTGTGCATCTCAAACCGAGCCCTTAGAGAAAATCCCGTCTCGAAGGGAAAACGCAGCGCGACGGGAAAACATCTTTTGACCTTTGAGAATAGCGTTTCACATTAGCGGGCATCAATAAAGCTTTCAGGTGGAATTCAATTATTACGGCATTAATATCGAACTATTGACAATTCAAGCACGTCATCGCATGCGAAGGGCGTCAGAGCGTCTTGCTCTTTTTGTCTGAAGTGGGCGGCAGGCACATTGACTAACTCTGGGCATCTGCGGCGGATGTAAACACACTTAGGCATTCGGTGAATACAGTAGCTATCGATCTGCTGGAGCGCTGATGCATTCCTACAACGGCTATTCTTAGAGCGGCTGACGGACAAAGACGAGGCTGACTCACAGCCTATGTTCGGTAAATGTTCTCCCGATGTTCCTGCGGCGACGCTGTCACACACACGCTGCGCTGCTTCGATCGCCGTCCAGAAAGGTCAGGCGGACCAGCGTGGAAGGTCGCTTCTGAGTGGCTGTGCACCGTTACAGATTTCAGAGCGTTCATGAGGAACGAGGACCTCCTCATACACACACGCACACTCTCACACGCACTCACACGCACTCTCAAGCGCGCGCACACACACGCACTGCACACACACACACACACACACACACACACACTCTCACACACTCTCACACACTCTCACACACTCTCACACACTCTCACACACTCTCACACACTCACACACACACACACACACACACACGGAGGCTGGTCTTTAAACAATCACATTTATGCTTTCCCTTTTAAATCACACTAGGGCTTTTTTAGCACAATTTTGATATTTTTGATATTGAGATTCATGCATCGTCTGAAAGATGAATAAATAAGCTTTCCATTGATGTCTTGTTTGTTAGAACAATAGGTCAATATTTGGCCTGAGATACAACGGTCAAAATAAATATAATAATATAATAAATAAACATCAAAATATTGAGAATATCACCTTTAAAGTTGTCCAAGCGAAGTTTTTAGCAATGCAATTTATGAATCAAAATTAAGTTTTAGTAAATTTACTAAATTTAAATTTACAGGAAATGTAAAAAAATATATATATATTCATCAAACATGATCTTTACTTTATACATAAAGGAAAAATGAATCATTTTGACCCATGTCTTGTTGTCTTTTGCTAAAAAATATACCTGTGCTGCTGAAGACTGCTTCAGGCTCACATTTGCTCTGAAAATAGCACTGATTTTTCACTAAATGAACAAGAAATAATATTTAATGATTGCCACATACATGCATCCATATACAAAGAAAAAAATTGATTCAATGAATTCATGTAATTGCACAATCTTCAGGAAATTTAAAGGGCAAATAAAAGTGTGCACTAGAATCAGCACATTATTTAATTAAGCAATTTTCATTAATTGAATGATTTTATGCGGCAGCTTAAATGCATAATATATTGTAACAAAGTATTTATTTATTTTAGGGGAGCAAAATGTTTCCTTTTTGGTAAAGTTGAAAAATGTCCATTATAAATTCAATGGGGGAAAAAAAACATTGTTTTGTCACTGTAAATAAAAGCTGCTAGATTTCATGCACACAAGCTCGTTATAAATGTGTCACGAAATCTCACTGTCACCTTGTGCAAAACTGAACCACGCTTTCCTGCCAAATATTTGAACAGACGGCTGAAAATTCATCTTTGCTGAGCTCGGAGAACTGCAATAAGGCCTCAAACACGATTTAGCTGCGAACACTAAAATGTTTTAAATCATCGTGCAAAAAAATAAAATAAATAAAAGATCTACTCAAGTGAGTTGAAGCGACTTTAAACCGATGAGATAGCGGCCACATATCCACAGAAGAATAGAAGAAAACCATCCTATCGCCGTTTCCAGATCAGATAGGGTCAGAATCACAAAGCAGCGTCTCAAACTACTTCAGATAATCAGAGGGTTTGTTGAGGTGAAGCCGTGAAAACTCCTCCTGGTGGCAAAACACGATAAAGTCGCTCGCGGCGTGGCATCCAGACGCCAGATAAAGGGCTCGAATTCTTCACCCGGACAGCAGCAATAATTCTATCATCGTTTACGGACCATAACGAGGCTTCGGGAGCCCAACAGCCCCTGGTCACTGCATGCATGTCAACACGAGGGCGAGAGGATGAGCACGGCATCTCGTTATCGGACAAACTATTCATTTACTGACAAACCGGTTAGTCTTTGAGTTATCCGAGCAGCGGCGCATCACTCAGACGCTCCGTGAGTCACAGACAGAAGAGGAAGCCACCTACTCTCCGGTCATTACAGGATGAACCTGCAGCAGACAGGAAGCGCTCCAATTAGAGCTCTGACTCAACCCAGAGACACTTCAGCAGGGCGTGCATCATACAGTTAATGCACTTTTACTACACGACGGGGTAAAATGTTAAACGATCACTGTGATAACAGAGGAGCGCTTCGCTTTGTTTTAGGAGTCAATTAGTTCTCAGAGACAAACGCTGGCTGCTTTATACATTTACATTTGTACTTAATAAATGGGATTAATATATTTGCGTTTATGCATTAAACAGATGCTTTTATCCAAAGTGACTCACACCATATTCAATATTTAATAACATTTACTAATGCGTGTAAAGGTCTCCAAAACACAGCTTAAAAAGCCTGTGACACACACATTTATTACTGTAATGCGTGTTCTTTTCAGAATTTATTTTTTTTACTTCCAGTGATGTTTAAACTATACAACGGTTTTATTTTATATTATTTATAATTTTTTATAATAATGAATATTACAGGGAAAGGATACAATAAATAAATAAATAAGTAAATAAATAAAAATATAGCAAGTTATGCATTACGATGATGAAAATTGGAGCAAAGACAAATAAGACAAATATGACCATGATGAGGTTTTTTGAATTATGGCAACAAGAATTGGAAGCGAAATAAATTAAATGAAAAAACATTACATTAAATTAAATTAAATTGTTTTGCATTATGAAAATAAAAATAGCGGGGGGAAAAATCATTATAATAATTAGGGTAACGAGATCTGAAGTTTTACGCTTTTACAATGCTACGATGGAAATATTTATTATTATTATAACTTTACTAGCAATTTTGTGTTTCTTCGCTTTTTTCCTTTAATGAAACGGCAAGGTTCACCTCCCTTACATTTCCATTTTACCCAATTACTGTGACAGATCTAGTCCAATAAGGAAAGACGGATCTACAGGGAGCAAACACACAAAGGTGGCACGTGAGGGAGGTCCACGTCTCAACAGCGTCCCTGAAAGCCGACCAGACGCCGCCGGACTGTAAATCACCGATCCTAAGGCACCGGTGTGTGTGTTTATGAAGGATAACGTCCAAGCGTTCTGAACGACACACCTACTGCATGCACCAGTGAGAGCGCTTCACCAGACCTTCGGTTTGCCTCGAGACGGATCCAGCTCTCTCATATCGCAGCGCATCTCCAGAGGAGCCCGTCCACCAATCAGCAGCTGCGCTCCCGCATTAACATTCCCACGCTGCTCTGCTGGAGCCGCTCGTGTTGCGCTTGGAAACGCTATACGAAGAAGACGGCAACGACACGACACGGGGCTGGACGAACACGCATTTCAGGAGTAGACCAAGAGGAGCAGCGTATAAATGAGAGACGGAGGGGGAGCGTGGGAAGAAAGCTCACTCCGGTTACCATAGAAATGCTTTCTGGGTTCATTCTCGTTCTGACTAACGTTATAAAACCTCTCTTTTTCCGTTTCCCTTCAGCTCCTCGAAAAAAAAAGGGTTATTTACGGCTCATCGGGGATCAGGTTCCTGACCCGAGACCTTCACCTGATTCGACACATCGTGATCATACAGACGCAGCACGTCACAATAAACTCACGCCTGAATGCATCCAGAGACGCAGGGAATCACTGGGAGCATGTCACACACACACACACACACACACACACACTCATTACTGTAATGCATCCAGATGTTTTACTTTCTTATTATTGCATTAAAAATCAACCACGAAGATGCACGCGTTATATGCACGAAGAGAACTGGGGTAGAATAAAATAAAAATGACAAATTATGTTAAAAACCATTACAGTAATAAGAGTTGATTTTGCATTTTGATAATGCCCGTTGGGGGAGGGGATGAAAAAAACATTAAATATTCATAAAAAACGGTAAACGGTAAAAAAAGGAATGGAGGAGGGTTAAACAATAGTCTATTTTAAAGTGGAAAAAAATTACAATTATGTTTGAATTAGAGTAATATTACAGTTCATGAGGTTTTTTTGAGAATAACTAACCATAAAAACAGTAATGAGAATTAGTCAAATTAGCTTAAAAAAAAAAAAATTGAAAATAAATATTTTGCATTGTGGTAATGAGAACATGGTTTTCATGTTTTTCTTCTGATTCAGAGATTTGAACGAGTTCTTAACAGATTAGCGCGAGATCCACCGATCCAAACAGAAAGCCTCCCGATCAGACCCTAACGCAAACCAAAACAACAGACTAAAGGCTGACCACATCGCAGCAAACACAGAGCCGATCACGTTACACTGTGTTTACGCACTGCCTTTCATTGTGCTACGGATCATATCTCACACACACACACACACACCAGGCGAGGGTTTCCCGTTCCCCTGCATGCACATGGCAACACATGCATGAGATAGTCTCCAGACATAAAAACAGCGGCGCGCGCACGCAGCTCCCTCCCATTCATCTCCAAGACATTTGAAGTGAGAGAACCGCAGCTTTCCCCGCAATACCTCGCATTCAGCCTCAATGTTGCCTGGTGACAGTCGCCGTGGTGATGTGGCCGTCTCCGCACCAATGGACCACCTGTGACTAGACTAGTAAAATCAGAATGTGTGTGTGTGTGTGTGTGTGTACTCACTCAGACTTGGCCAGCGCGCTCAGGGCCCGACTGAAGCACCACCCTACAAAGGGCAGGTCTCGTCCGTGGAAGCCTGAGCGAGGATGATCTCGCTGGGCAGCGGCCACGGGGCGGGGGGGCCTCTCGGGCTCCTCGAAATTGGAGGTGTCATCCTCAGAACGCAGAGACGGAGCGAACGGAGGAAGCGCTGGAGGAGACGAGAGGAGAAAACCTGTGAGGTGGTCGCTGAGAAAAACAGACTGAAGAGAGAGAGAGAGAGAGAGAGAGAGAGAGAGAGAGAGAGAGACGGGGGTCTCAGTGATGAGACTGTAGCGCAATAACTCGCTCGCCCCGCTCTCTCTCTCTCTCTCTCTCTCTCTCTCTCTTACACTGCAGCAGTCTCAGCTAATCAGCGTGAGTCACAGCCAAAACCCGATGCGAGATACACACACACACACACACACACACACACACACACACACACACTGCATCGAGAGAGAAAGCTGCATCCACACAAACAGCTGTATTGACACACACACACACACACACACACACGTATCTGCCGCTGGGGGGCTTTTGTTCACACACAATTGGTTTATCTAAAAACAACAACAACAACAACAACAAAACAACAGCAGCAGCAGCAGCAGCAGCAAATCACAGAAGGCTCTAACAAACACTACATCACTGGCACACATGGACTGCAGGAGACACGTGATGATTTCAGCACACGCTCAAAGCGCTTCATCAGCTCATCTGAATATGTTAATCGTCTCGATGGAGTCGATTTATCTCAGGAAAGTGACACTATGATTGCAATAACAAGCCTTTGAGCTGCAGGTCGATTCAACGTGCAATCAATCAGAATCGCTTCAGATGAACACAAATAAGAACTGCTATTATTTTTAGTGATATTTTTCATGAAGTAGCAGCCAAACAACAGGATCAAAATGTAGCCCATCTAGAGAGCGAGATGATTGAGAATAAACGGTCAGTGTGTGTTGTCAACGGTCAAAACATTAACGTGAAATAACGGTGACGTAGCTTTTAGATGCTTTAACAAACGAATAAAAACTGTTGCATGCAATGATTTTTTATCATTTATGCAGGTAAAGTATGTACTATAGAAATATATCAGTATAGTAACATGTGTAAGCACTTAGGGGCAAGTTTAAGTATTTCTAATTAGCTTTCATAGCATTATACATACAATACATACATACATACATATATATATATATATATATATATATATATATATATATATATATATACAAAAATCAAAACAATTAAATGTATAATCATTTTATAATTGCATATATAAATGTAACAAAAAATGAACA
Organism: Puntigrus tetrazona; assembly: GCF_018831695.1. NCBI lineage: Eukaryota > Metazoa > Chordata > Actinopteri > Cypriniformes > Cyprinidae > Puntigrus > Puntigrus tetrazona. The sequence continues at coordinate 30,864,643 of NC_056703.1, read as the reverse complement.
AATGAATCAGTTTAATATCAAATGCAATTATAAATTTGATTTTTGTTCACTTTTCCTTTATAATTATGAACCTATAAGCATATGTTTTTATGAAAAGAACAGATGAACCGTTCACCACCAGAAGACGGTGAGCTCTGAGAGTTACAGCGTATTTAACAGAGCAACCGAACCAAGGCTCTCTTATCTCAAAATATCAAGGATAATGGAGCCACTAACATGAAAACTCGTGACAGACAGAACAGCAGATATAGAAGTACATGTATTGCAGTTTTGTCTTTTTTTTTTTTTTTTATTATTATTTATTTCTCACAATCTGTGCTTTTTCTGAGTGGTGTGGAAAAAACTGCGCCACGTTGAACGTGCAACACAATGGCCAGGATCTGAGTTTGTTTTCCACCAAAGCCTCAGAAAGCTTGGGTCACACTTAGGACCAAAGTGAAAATACGCTGTGTTTTCCGCCAACTGGCAACCCGGGGGTTCTGAATCACGATTGGGTAAAGTGGCAGTGGGCGGGGTTTCACAAACCAGAAGCCGTCGTTCCACATTTTCAAAGGAGAATAACTGACTGAAGCATTGTTTTTCAAATACATGTACAAAAAAAAACATGCTTAGCATTTTTATGCTTTAGTAGAGTCAAAATCCTGCATGTAGCACCATTAACTTTGGCATACGACTGCAGTTTAGTGGTAGGATCCTGCAGGAACAAACTCCTGTAGGAAACTCTGCATGAGCAAGAGATGTGTTTCACTGTGTGTGTGTGTGTGTGTGTGTGTGTGTGTGTGTGTGTGTGTTATCTCATTAGTCTTTGGCTGTGTGACTATCTGAGCCCTTCTCTCCGTGAGAACACCTGCACACTCCATAATCTGACTAATGCCACAGAAATCCACCCGCTGCCCCCCGGAGGAGCACAAGTGTGTGTGTGTGTGTGTGTGTGTGTGTGTGTGTGTGTGAGTGTGTGTGTGTGTGTGTGTGTGTGTGTGTGTGAGTGTGTGTGTGTGTGTGTGTGTGTGTGTGTGTGAGTGTGAGTGTGTGTGTGTGTGTGTGTGTGTGTGTGTGTGTGTGTGTGTTAATGCATCATTAAACCTTCGGTGGCTTTTTATTTTCCCATAAACAGTTTGTTATCAGAGTGTGACTAAAAATGCCGTCATATGACGTGAGCTGATTTCCAGTGTGCACATCACTCCACGTGCACTGCTGCAGTACGCCACCCCCCCAGCTAACAATCCTAAAGTCTTAAAGCAGATATAGAAGAAAGTCTGAGCTTTATGCCACAGTCCCGATGAATTAAGTCAGATCATCTGCGTTTCACCTGCAGAGCAATCCGTGCACTCAGACACATCCCAGCCCACTATAACAAATCCGGCAATTACACCAGAGGTGTGAGAAATAGCAGCAAGCCAGGCTAACGCTAACCTGTATAATAACCTGTAATTAACAGGTACGTGGAAAAATTACGTAGCAGACACAACGACGAGGTTCCTGACGGCTGCGCGGCTTCAGAACGAATTAACTTAACTCCGAACGTCTTACCGTGTCTGAGGTTGGTCCAGTCGACGGAGGAGAAGAACGGATGCGAACGCAGGCCCTCGTATCCCAGACGCTCCCGTGATCCACATAACAAGCTCTGCAGCAGGTCCACAAACTGAGCGCTGGCTCTGGGTTCCTCTGGAAACTTCAGAAAGCGCTAGGGCCAAAGTTGGGAGATGTCATTTACCAAGAATTAATATGATCGATTTGACTGCACTGAGACTCTAAAACAGTAAATAAAATAATAAAAATTGTGCTTGTGTCTACATATATATGGACCTGACTGTATATATTGATATATATATATATATATATATATATATATATATATATATATATATATATATTATATTTAACGAATATTCAGATTTTTTTGCATTTATGCATTAATGCTAAACTAAAAAAAGTGTGTTAATTACAACATATAATACAAAACAAAACAAAAGTAAACTAAAATAAAATCAAAGCTGGTGTGTATGTTAGATTATTCTTCTAGATTGATTTTATAGATTATTATTAGCCTAAAAATATGCTAGATTATACATTAAATGTGAAATTTATAATTAGGTCTCCCTTTCAGGGAATTAGAAAAAAAGAAACAAAAACATAAAACAAAGATAAAATAGAAAAATAAATAATATAATGGCATGATTTTGCATTGTTTGTTATGGAATAAATCTGATTAAAATCATATGGAATCATGCATTATAAAACAACATCTTTTTACAGTTTTTGTAGCAGAATGAAAAACTCTGGAATGTAAACATTACACAAATAAGCAGCACACTTCAGACTAAACTTCCGAACATTCACCTGAAAGTTGATGATGTTGTTGATGGTTTTTGTGGACGTGCCGTCAGCGAAGGGGGACTTCATGTAAACCATTTCATACGCGATGACTCCCAGGGACCACCAGTCGCTCTCGGGGCCGTAGCTGCACTTCGGCCCTCCACTGAGCGCGGACAGGATCTCAGGGGCCAGGAAGTCTTGAGCGTCCAGCGCGGGTGTGGAGCACGTCACCTGACCCAGATAACAACACACCCTTCAACTCATCTCTTCAAAGTGCACCTCATTTAAACAGAACCGAAGGGTCCTCTCTGAAGGACGTCTTCACACTCATTACCGTTCTGTTAGCGCTCAGTCTGGCTGCCGATCCGAAGTCGGCCAGTTTAATGTGACCCGTCCGGTCGATCAGAACATTCTCTGGTTTAATCGCTCTGAGAAAAGAAAGACAAGCAGGAACGAATGAGGACGAGAACGACACAAAGCTCAATGAAAAACATATATATTATACATATTTCTAACCCATATTTAGGTTTCATTATACATCACAGCCTCCCTGTAAAGTGTAAGAAATCAAAACAGGTGAATTTAAAAAAGGTATTATTAACTTCTAACAGGCAAACTATTTAAGAATGGAGTCATTCCTCCAGGAAACTAAAAAATGAATTTTATATGAAATAAAATAAATAAAGATATAATCTTTTTGGTGAGTCTATGAAATACTGGCATCTAGTATATTCCAGCTTATTAATAAGAGTTAAAATAAACAGTCTCTCTTACAGGAATATAAAAATAATAATAATAATAATAATAAAAATAAAATAAATAAATATCTCTGTTGAGTCAATTAAATTAAAACGGTAGTCTACCAAGTACCAATAAAAGTTCAAATAAACGAATCGCGTAAAACGCTCGTGTAAAATTTACCCTCTCTTCCAGGAATAAAATGAGATCAAATCGATTCAGATAAAATCTGTTAGTCTTTCTTAAGGGCAATACATTTACAACGCCTCTCTTCCCGGAAAAACAAAACACACACAAAACAAAAAAAACATGCACTCAGATGCAAATACAGTCATTTAAATAATAAAAATGTCTACCTCTCTAGCTAGAAAACAGTAAATGACGGCTGTTAGGATTGTGCTGTTTAACACAGATAAGAGTGTGTGCTTGTACCTGTGCACGTATCCCATCTGATGGAGCGAGTGGATGGCCTGTGTGAGCTCCGCCAGGTAAAACTGAGCCATAGACTCGTCTAACTGATCTTCATACCTGTTCATCAGAGCCATGAGATCCCCGCCGGGCAGGAACTCCATCACCTGAACAGAACACCAACACACGAGGGGGAAGCTCTCGAAAGTGTTTGACCACTTCAGTCACGCTTGTTATGCATTAGATAGCAAAATACTAAACCAATGCTACAGGGGTTTTTGCATTCTGAAGTGTGTGCACAATCTTTCTCTACAAATGAGGCTTGCTTTGAGATTTTATGCGATGCTGCGACAGTCCGAGCGTCTCAGAAAGTGGGAAGCTGGGCATCATCTCTCACAACGTGATCTTGCGTAATAATCACCTGTGAGGGAATCTGTTACCGTGTCCGCTCGGTTTAATTAGCAGCCAGTCGTCTCGATCACACATCCGCATTCCTAATAAAAGCTTGCGATTGCGCCATTATCATTCTAATTAGACAATTAGCTAATTAGCTTAGCGAACTGCATCTTGTGAGAGCCAAAGAAAAACAGCAGAGAAAAGCGGTGTATATAAAGGAATGGCTGTGAGGTTATTAATAGGCGCTGTATCTGCCACAATATCAGCCTGAAACCACACCACGGGCTCAGATTAATTACTCCATAAAAGATCTGAACATGTAAACAAAGAGACTTGTGATGTATAAACCTCTCCGGCACGAGAATGAATGCATGCAAATGCGAACGGTTAATTATTTATTGTGATGATTTGGTGATTTGCAGCAGCGATGCATCTCTGACCGATACATCAATAAGACATTTTAGAAGCTAATGCATAAATAGCCGGAGTCGTTTTCCTGGAATGGAACATCAAAGTGATCGTAATCATTAAAATTACGTCCCAAATATTCCCGAGAGATTATACAAGACAGTCACGTGAAGCATGTGGGGGGAAAACGACTCGTTCTGATTAAAACACACTTGATTCATCGTCTCACAGCGTCCAGCGCGTTTACATGCGACACACAGCTATCCTGTCATTTTCCTCCTTTGCCTCGTGACCCTTTCCAGCACAGCTCGGATGATTTGTTGCATCTGATCACATTCTGCGGCGGAAAAGACATATAAAGCTTTGCTTGAATAAAACGTCTGATTTCTTTGTCTCGCCGAGACTAATTTCGTAGCATTTATGCATCCCAACGACACACGATAATTACATAAACAAAGTGTCATTCGGCAAAATGACACATAATGATAATACTTCATTTCCACCAGGCATCACGTGTGTCTCCAGACACGACCGAGCCAACGTTTGAGGAGACAAAACTTCGAGAAATGGTCAAAACACATACATATTTCATATGCATGTCAGATATTAAAAATATTTTCATAATAAAACTATATTATGTTTATAGCAAAAGAATAATATTATAATTCTATTTATTAGTATATACCTGTCACAAATATATACTTTGTACATTTAATAATATGACTATGAATATACACAATTATAATTTAGTTATAGAAAATAGAAATGTTATCATATCATATATATATATATATATATATATATATATATATATATATATATATATATATATATATATATATATTTATTATTATTATTATTTTTTTTTTTACAAAAACTTTTAATAATTATTTAAAACTAATTAGTATTTTTAAAATATACTTATAACTGACCTACACCAACAAAGCACAATTTAACTTAAAATAAATAAGTTAGGAAAACAATTTTGACCATTTTTCAGAGCCCCTTTTTGAACCGGGAATGTATTTTTATTTTACTGTACAAATAAATTCAGCTTTACTGAGCAGAAGAGAATTCTTTGAAAACATAACAAAAATCTTGTTATTTAATTATGTCAATTCTATAAGAAATGTATGAATAGAGCTGTTGTAACTTTTTTTATATATCAGTATTATTGTCTTATTTTATTTTATAAATGCATGAAAATGTTATCTAGCAGCTGACAGGTAACACTCTTTTAGCGCAGATTTGGATTTGAACTGATCGCATAAACATCAAATACAACACACACACACACACACACACACACACACGAGTCCCTCGACTGCATTCTTCATCAGAAACTTCGCTCCACACCGTTACTAAAGCTGAAACGAGCTCCTCACATCTGCCCCGTGTGACGGCTCTGAGGCAAACCAGCACCACACAAACACACACGTGCATGTATACATACACACACACAGACACAGACACACTCACACACACTCACACACACTCACACACACAGACACACACAGACACACACAGACACACACAGACACACACAGACACACACAAGAGAACATGAATGGAAAGCAAAGCCACCGGGACACGACCAGCAAGCGCCGAGTTCTAGCCCACGTATCCTAGCAACAAGCTAGCGAGGGTCTTTTCAGCGCATCGCTCGGGTAAAGGCAGATGACTGTTTTTCCCCCTCTTCTGCCGGGGGCGTCTCGAACGAGGGAGGTGGCAGAAATAGAAAACCTTCTCTTTAGTCACTTTGAGCCGGAAAGCCTGCACCACGCCCCACAGATACAGCTCTTCACGGAGCAACATTACACCAAAACACACTGTAATCACATCCTCACACGAGGTTCAAACACAAGCGCCGCTTGATCAAATTAGGGATCCCCTGAACAAACAGGCAGAAAAGATACGAGCGCGTGAGCGTAGATTCATACACAACTGATGCAGATGAACTAGGGAAGTATGATCGTCTCTAAAACTAGCCGACACTAAAGCTTAATGGGCGAAATAACAGAAAAATAGAATTGTCTGAAAAGGACCGGGGGTCGTGAGAAGCACAGAACTGTGTGTATTTGGTGTAATGCAAAGGGTTTATTTGGTTTAAGTTGAAAAAATGTTTGTTTCTCCTGAAACAGGTCGACGTGGGCCACGTTTATTGTTTTAAAAAAGCCACCCGGTGCGCTGCGATTGGCCGAAAACCTCAAGCATGTGGCGGAAATGTTAATGTGGTGCCACGTCCCAGTGAAAGAGCAAAACAATAAAAGCCAAGACATGATTACCGGTTAAAATGACCGTCGGAGAAACCACAAACAACAAGCACTACCCCTTCACTGCTCAAAAAAAAATTAATTCAGACACTCAAACGGAGCAAAAACATGAATTTGGTGCAGATGCAGATGTTCATGATGAAATTCAGAGGCTCGTAATGGAAATCAGTGAGATCTTTAAACAGTACAGCGGATAGAAAACACACTAAACGATCGTAGCTCTTTGTCTCCAGTAAAATATCTCAGTAGGACGAGACTGAAATGATCCACGCATATAATAGAGCGCAACGCTGACTGAGAGACGAGCCCCTCAGAAGATGTGAGATGTTTTGCAGGTTAAATTAATCACCATACGTTCTTTAATGTCACTAAGAGCTTTTTTAATGACCATGAGGAGTTGGTTTGGCGGATTAGCAGTTTTTCCAAATAAATAAACAAATAAACACATTTGTTCCTCCTCAGAACTGGAAAAAGCTAACCTCCTCATATAGCGGATATATTTTGGTCAGATCGGTGTTGTGTTCGCATCGAAGTCTCTTTGGTTAATTCACCAAAGTCTTCACGCAGGAAAGGATTGTGGAATTGGTGCTGAGGGTTCGCTCTGCTGGCCTTAAGGAGAACAACAAGGCATGGAAGTGAACAAGAGCTGAGACGAGAACACTGCGTTCTCTCTCGAGAGGAACCGCGAGAACCGTCTCTCTGCGCTTTCCCTCCATGAGAACAAGCCAACAGCGAATGAGGGATTTACATGAATGATTCGAAACACAGCTAAAGACCTGCTAAAGAAGTTGGTTCAACCAAAGCATGCATTGAAGCTGAGATCTGTTTTAACAGAAGCATCCAGGTTTCAACTGCGTCGTTTTACTGTAAACGCTCCTGTACTGTACATTACTTGCTATTTTAAACAATCTTTCGAAACATGGGATTTATAAACCAACATAAATACTGGAATAAACGAACTGCTTTCAGCAATATCAGTTCTTTTTTCTTGAAACTGATAGTTATGCACTGAAATTTCAGCATTAATAATAATAATAATAATAATAATATTTTATCAATGTTAATTGATATAAATAAAAATGTGTTGAATTTGCCCGGTGGAACATATGGTATATATATATAAAATTAATAATTAATAGTAATATATATATATATATATATATATATATATATATATATATATATATATATATATATATATATATATATATATATAGATAACTATATATATATATATATATATATATATATATATATATATATATATATATATATATATATATATAGATAACTATTATATATATATATATATATATATATATATATATATATATATATATATATATATAAATAACTATTATATATATATATATATATGTGTGTGTGTGTGTGTGTGTGTGTGTATATATATATATATATATAAAAAATTATTAACCAGTAGCCCCATAAATCCAATTCAAGGAAGTTTTGATCCTCGTGCAGCATTTTCAGTCACATGTGAATGAAAACGTGTCGCATCTGATGACGCTAGAGCTGTTTTTAACTTGAATGTCTCTCTCTACAGGAAATATTCTCTCTAATTCTGATCCTATACTTTGAAGTAAACGTCACGTCCTCATCTTCAGGTCAGACTGCAGCTCTACAGATGAAAGACGCAGACGGGGTTTGCACAGATCAGGGCGAGAGCACTGTGAACATTCGCTGCATTGTCGCCCGCCACGATCACAAACATCCATTAGAAAGACAGGCAAAGCGCCGTGTTACGCCCCGCTGCTGACACAAAGGGAGTTTCAGCTAAATAAAGCAACCGGATCATGTTTTTCTATCCTCTTAAAGGTGAAGAGCATCATGGATGTAAAAAAAAAATTATAATAAAAATACAGCCTCTATTTTGATATGTGGCACAGAAAGAACAGTGCAGTTAACAGCCTGACATCTCAGTCTTTTAAAGAACACACTGTTAGGTTACGTAATCATGTTTATGTCCGGCTAAATTATCTCATTACGCACATTAATCTCAGTTCCTGTACATAATTCCTCATGCGGTTTCATTTGCAGTAACTTGTGATTAAAAAAAAAAAAAGTCTTGCGTCAGATGTCTTTTAAAGAACAAAGTCGCATGAAAACATCACCAAACGCCGGCGGTCTGAAGAAACTCTAGCCGTCACTCACCAGGTAGACGTGGTCCTGGTCCTGGAAAGCGTGCTGGAGCTGAGGGATCCAGGGACTGGAGTTCAGGGCCAGGATGCTTCGCTCTTCCTCGAAGAACGCCGCCTTTACCACAGACATGAGAAAACTCGGTCATTTAGTGGATGCTTTCGGCTTTTATTATGGTGAAGAAGTAACCTGGCGTTGTATTTTGTGCTCAAGTTTTACAGTTTGGAATTGGCTGGTGTTATTTTCTCAGGAGCTAGTAATCTAGATCTAGTCCTAACCAGGTGAGCTGCGAGCAAGTCATTTACCAAACCAGTAAGTGCATAGTCTGTCCGCACTGGAAGTGAATGCTTTGTGAAAAATACAGGAAATCAAAGCAATAAAATCACGATGAACCAGCGGCAGCGGCATATCTTTTCCTCAGAGTGCGAAGGAAAAAAATAAATAGTGCACGGTTTATTATCTGGTGTCGAGAAGGTTCTGAATGCGAGGTTCACTCTTGGTTAGGACGCCGTGTAACGCTTCAGGTCTGGAGGAGACTCACGTCGTCCTGTGAACGCAGGCTGGGTTTGTCCCTGATCTTCACGGCGCACACGTCTCCTGTAGCTTTCTCCTTCACCACCTGCACCTCAGAGAAGCGCCCCCTTCCCACGATGCCCCTCACCTCAAAATCCCTCTCACCGGGAAGCAGTTCCTGAACTTCAGCCACCACTTCAGCATCTGACACACACACACACGAACGCCGTAATATAACAAAAACAAGGGCTGCGTGGTTATTTGACTGCACATCCAGGCGCTTACATTTGTTGACGAAGCTGGCCACGTGCTTGATCTTCATGAGCTCTGGTGTGGCACACTCTTGATAGAGCAGCAGGAACGCATCGATCAGAGCTTCTCTGGGAACTCCACCGACTCCCGAGGAGACCGGAGCAACGCACTTTCCCTGGAAAACCACAAACATTTATCTTGGAACACAGTTTAAATACAAAGAGCGTATGCTTTGCGAGGTCCGATATGTAACGCATTCTTTCTTAATCAGCAGAAAAACAACACAGAGACGTGATTCCTGTCTGAATCGGAGTCATATTACAGCCTTTTTCACATCCATCAATGATTCAAGGCATTATTTATCCTTTGCAGATTGCAATTTAAATTATGCATTTTGACTATTTTGTTTTGCAATTAATTCAGTGACTTAAATGTGTGTGTGTAGGTTTCTTTTACGTACAGATGCATACAGGTTATTTGCATGAGAAATATTACTAAATGCTCATCAATAGCCGCAGTCCGACCAGACAATGGCAGTCAAAGAGTGCTAGCTTTGACTTTTGGACAAGATGCTGTCTTCGGTATCTGCTAATAAGTGCGAGTGTTATTCTCACCTGCAGCAGCTGATTGAGTCGAGCGCAGCGGCTGGTGATGGAGTCGACAGCAGACAGGTCTTTAACGCTGCCGTGGCCTCCATATTTAAACTTCAACATCACTGCAGGACGAACATGAGCTACAGTCAGTACATGTCACTATACAAGGACTGTCCCAGTACAAGTGAGCTGCCTATTCATGCATGTGATGCCCTAACATGTTTTAGAAGGAGTTTAAGACCTTTTGAAACCTAATAGAAAAGAAAAAAGTTTTCATACCCCATCGACAGTTTTGTTTTACCTCGATTTAAGAACGCTTAAATATTTGTACTGGAAGACATAAATACTGAGGAAGACATAGTTTTTTTTTTTTTCCAGTGCATGCAATATTTAATGCCTTTATAAATGGCGTTAAGACGACTGCATCAAAGAAATAATAATAATAAAAAAAAAAAAGTGATGTCCACAGAAAGCACTTTAAGCGTCTAACGTCGAATACGTTTTTGGAGAATAAAACGTCAACATTTCATCGAAATAATGTTGTTCAGCGTAACACGGCATTTTTTTGTAAACATTCACAAAATGAGCTTATTTTTATTTTTACATATTAAAATATATAATACAATAAGAAAGCATATTAAATTACAACTAATCAGTATTTGCGGTGAAATGAAATACACCTTTAATGTGTCATAAATTGATTTTTGTTGTAAATACGCCTGATAAGATTGTTACACTGAATTTATCATGTTATTTAAAATATATCACAATGTGAATCATTTATTAGCACTGCGGTGATAATACAGGCAGCAGTGATTATTCTTATTAAATACGTGTTGCTATATATGTACCATAATTATCATGCAGGTATCTCTTTTTTTTATGCAGACTCTTAGATAACAACATATATATGCGAAAATACACAAAAAATTTATTAAACATCCAAAGCAATAGATGAATGAAATTATATAACCATTAAATCATAATACAGGCATATCAAGCGTTAAAATATGAATATAAAAACAAGACTTCAACGAAAGTAAAAGCTTAATTACATACAGCAAGTTCGTGTAAAATCATTTGTAAACAAAACTTCTAAGTCTTGCAGATATTTTATGACGTTATATTTACTAAAAAGAAAAAAGTACTTAAAAAATGACTGTCCCACGACGTAAATAATAATAATAATAATAATAATAATAATAATAAACAAAAAGAGCAAACCGTAAACTTTAAATGCATTTGTGACGAAGCTGTCATGATCACACATCAAACTAGAAACATTTAACTACGACAAAGAAAACGACACGTATTACAATACAGACTTAATATTTATTCTAAATAAATAGGAAACTACTTCTAATGAAACGAACCGCCTGACGTTCATGACATCAGTCTTAAAGCGGCAATGTTTTTAATCGTTATTTGCCGTCGAGCTCGTAACAGCCGCGATTAACAAACACTTTCAGCTCAGTTCGAGAGAATAACGTCAGGTAGATGCTCACCTGATGCTCAAGCGAGAATATCTGGAGAGGTAAACGGGAATTAGTGTGGATTAATCGCGTTTAGATCGACATCTCTGACTGACCGCGGGCTGGAAACGTTCAACGCTTCCTGGTCGATTCAAATTTTGCGCGCTCGACGCGAGCGTTCATTGGTCGACGCACCCGAAATGCGTCACTGCGTTCGCCTAAGCGCCGCCCACCAGCATCACTCTCTGCGACAGATCGTGCGTTCAATGTTTTGATGTAGAGTTTGTTTTATTTCACACTTTTAAAAGTGAGATACATTCCATTCTTAAATCTTTTCATCACCTCTTAAATTAATTAAAAAGCATTCTTAAAACAAAATGAGACTTTTATTTATTTGTTTATTTTATTTATTTATTTTCCGAGGATTCTATTGATACGATTTAGATTGTTAATATTTTTTTATTCCTTTATTGTAATTATATTATTATTACCATACGTTTTTAAAACTATATAATTAATTCTATTCTCCTTTTTACCCCTTTTTGTGTGTTTTTCTTTTCAGTTATAGTCATTACATATGTATTCATATAATTACAAACACATAATGCATAAAACACGAAATGGGGATCATAAAAAAATAATAATGTAAGTATCTGAGATTTTCACAGGTGCTGTTAAAAACTTGATGTGCAAATATTAAAATATTACAGAATTCTTAAACTATCAAGATTAGCCATCTTTAAGTGTAAATATTAATATTGGTCATCAATATAAACGTTTTTGCATTTAGTAACACTCACTATACTGTACTATATACTGCAGAAGCGTGTTAATATTCCAGACACAGTCGATCTGGGACAAAATGATGATCACTGCAACTCAAGCTTTAGAATAGTTTTTGTCAGCATCCAGTTTCAGAGAAAAAAACATTTCAGGGGAGGTTCAGGATTTTAATAAGTCTGCTTCAGCTTTGTTGTTAGAGGCAAATCTACAAAGCCAACTTCTGCCCCAGGATAGCGCACACACACACACACACATTATTTATATATATATATATATATTGACCTGGGCAGAAAGAGGCTTCTGTGAATCTGAGTATCAGAAGGGAAGTGTTTGGGGTCAGTCTGACGGGTCACACACTCTACATCACTTACACCGCCGCACTCTGACCTCCGACACGCCGCACAGAACATTCTCTCACTGAGTCTCGCCGGCTCGTGAAGATCTGGTTTCCCTGGTGATGTCTGTGAGCGCCATGGCAACAGCCTCTCCGAGCCGTGATGGAGAGAGACATGGGAAATTACAGAGAAAACAGAAACCATCCGAGTTCAGAGAGAAGGCGAACTAATCTTAACGCTGGATTAATGTCTCCTGTGGATCATTCCGATGTTTTAATCAGACTCTCATTCTGACGGCACCCATCCACTTCTGCAGAGCCACTGATGCAATGCTATGTAGTCATGTAGTATTGTGATGCTGCAGAAAGAAAATGCCATGCCGCACAATGCAACGCATCCTGATATGAATTGGAATGCATTACACAGCTCACACACTGTACGGCGTTCACGCTCCTGCAGGAGCAGATGGAGCAGACCTCACGGGTCACGACCCCACCAGCAGGACGACAAACGAGGATAAAACTACTCTTCATAGAGACGTCAGAGAACCGCTCAGATGTCCTGGACATTCACCGAGACACTGTTTGAACAACCAAAAAAGACTGAATTCTGTGTCATCGTTTTAATACGCTGCTCAAGAAACATCTCCGATTATCATCAACGTTAAAAACAGTCGTGTTTCGAAACATTACAACGCTGCCTGTCCAAATCAGCCTTATAATGTGTGTTCTGTAGTGACCCAGGACAAGCCAGAAAAGACGTTTGGAAAATGGATTCATGGTGTACTCGCTTTTTATATACATTCGGTCAATTCTGAGCACAAAAAAGTAGGAGTTTTGCAGCAACTGACAGATTAAACTGATCAAAAGAGCCGGTGCAGACATTTATAACGTCGCAAAAGGTTTCTATTTCAAATCAATTCTGCCGTTTTTTAACTTTGAATCCTGAAAAACGAAATGCAGCGTATTAGAATGATTTCTGGAGAAATATGCGGCCGACAATTCAGCGGTGCATCACAGAAATAAATCACTTTAGCAGACATTCACGCAAAAGAGCTTTTGAAAATTGTGCAATTTAAGTTTTTTGATCAGAAAAATGTAGACTTGAGCAGAAGAGTCATCTTAACTAATTAGAACTAGTTTTTTTTTAATACAAAAAAACATTAAAATTTCATGCTTTGTGTTCATTTATTTTACATGAGGGACGCAAACGTGTAAAAAGCACCCATTTTGTAAAACGAAGGCCCTGACTGTAACACAACTCAGAGTCTGATGATATGAGTGCTTCTGATTCGTCTCAAAACATTCATTTAAACACTAACTGGATTAAAACTCATCCAGAAACAAACCAGAGCCAAGTACTATCTTAAAGCAAAACGTAGATCCAAATAAAAAATAAGTGTCCCAGAAAGCGGAATAAGGCTGTATCACAGCGACACCTTGTGGTCAAACACAGAAGCATTTTAATTTGTAAAGACCAAGAGCAAAGAGGAGCATTTTGTTCTCTTAAAATGTTTATTATCGTTAGGCTCGTGTCGGGAACAATGAGTATGAGTACTAGTTGACGGTTTCCAGTGTACACCAGATCCTTACACACTCTACCAGAGGCACACACACGCACGTGTCAGTGTCCACATGCAGACATGCGTGGATGTAGAGCAGACCTTCAATGATACGAACACATAAATTAGCACAACCGTGGTTTCATAAGGGCTTGTCGCAGATCCCCTCGCTCACTCCCACCGTCTGTCGCTGTATTCACGCGCTTGCGTCCAAAAGCGTCACCAGCAACACCCAGGAGGAGATATTTTCAGGCATAAACGCCGCTGGTGTCTCGCTATTCCTGCTGAAAAGGAACTAGATGGCGTTCAGAAGATCTGAGGAGTCCCGTACAGCAGGTTACAGCAGAGAAGTCGCTTTTGTTTGACGTCTCTTTCAACTCGGAAGGAGAGAACCACAAATTCAGTTCAAATGCCCATTCTGTCGTCGTTTGCTCACCTTCGGGTCATTCCACGCCTCTTTCGCAGGCTTTCTTGTGCGAAACACAAAAGGAGACGTTGAGCAGAACGTTCACGCTGCCTTTCCGCTTGTGATCCGGGCGAAATTAAGGCGAGCAAACGGAGACAAAGTGTGCGTTTTTCGCGCAAATTATTCCTTTAAAAGGAACAGTTTATACAAAAACGTGCCGTAAATGTGCTCACCCTCAGGCCATCCGAGATCTCGCTCAGCAGTGAATGGGTGCCGTCAGGAAAATCCACACGTAGATGTCTCTCCTGATTTAACTTTTAGTTACGCTCATCTTAATGCTGGATTAGTTTGATCGGCTAGTGGATTGTGTTTTGGGCTCTCATTCCGACGGCACCCATTCACTACTATTGGCGCGCTTTAACGCAGTTACACGCGAGATTCAGCGCTTCCTCCCAGCGTTTGTAAATAGAATAACTTTCAGTCAATGGCACCGGATTCGCTAAACGCTACTGTGTGTTTGATTGTAGACTTTGTTAGTAAAAAAATACAATTTTACAAAAATGA